>NC_060124.1:355992271-356292271 GCF_021461395.2 Schistocerca americana
CTTAACTCCTGTGGCCATCATTCCCCTAGAACTTAGAACTACTTAAATCTATCTAACCTAAGAACATCACACATATCCATGCCCGAGGCAGGATTCGAACCTGCGACCGTAGCGGTCGCGCGGTTCCAGACTGTAGCGCCTAGAACCGCTCGGCCACTCCGGCCACCACTCAGCTACCGGGGGCGGACTGCTGGCCATAATATTGCTACACCACGAAGATGAGGTGCAACAGACGTGAAATTTAACCGACATGAAGAAGATGCTGTGATATGCAAAGGAGCTTTTCAGAGGATTCACACAAGTTTGGCGCAGGTGGCGACACCTACAACGGGCTGACATGAGGTAAGTTTCCAACCGATTTCTCATACACAAAGAGCAGTTGACCGGCGTTGCTTGGTGAAACGTTGTTGTGATGTCTCATGTAAGGAGAAGAAATGCGTACCATCACGTTTCCGACTTTGATAAAGGTCGGATTGTAGCCTATCGCGATTGCGGTTTATCTTATCGCGACATTGCTGCTTGCGTTGGTGGAGATCCAATGACTGTTAGCAGAATATTGAATAGGTGGCTTGAGGACGGTAATATGAAACGCCATGCTGGATCCCAACGGCCTAGTATCGCTAGCAGACGAGATGACAGGCATCTTATCCGCATGCCTGAAACGGATCGTGCAGCCACGTCTCGATCTCTGAGTCAACAGATGGGGACGTTTGCAAGACAACAACCATCTGCACGAACAGTTCGATGACGTTTGCAGCAGCATGGACTATCAGCCCGGAGACCGTGCCTGCGGTTACCCTTGACGCTGAATCGCAGACAAGAGCGCCTGCGATGGTGTACTCAACGATGAACCTGGGTGCACAAATTGCAAAACGTCGTTTTTTGAGATGAATCCAGGTTCTGTTTACAGCATCATATGGTCGCATCTGTGTTTGGCGACATCCGGGTGAAGGCACATTGGAAGCGTGTATTCGTCATCGCCATACTGGCGTATCAACCGGCGTGATGGTATGGGGTGCCATTGGTTACGCGTCTCCTCTTGTTCGCATTGACGGCACTTTGATCATTGTACGTTACATTTCAGATGTGTTACGACCCGTGGCTCTACTCTTCATTCGATCCCTACGAAACCCTACATTTCATCAGGATAATGCACGACCGCATGTTACAGGTCCTGTACAGGCCTTTCTGGATACAGGAAATGTTCGACTGCTGCCCTGGCCAGCACATTCTCCAGATCTCTCACCAATTGAAAACGTCTGGTCAATGGTGGCTAAGCAAGTGGCTTGTCACAATACGCCAGTCACTACTCTTGATGAACTTTGGTATCGTGTTGAAGATGCATGGGCAGCTGTACCTGTACACGCCATCCAAGCTATGTTTGACTCAATGCGCAGGAGTATCAAGGCCGTTATTACGGCCAGAGGTGGTTATTCTGGGTACTGATTTCTCAGGATCTATGCACCCACATTGCGTGAAAATGTAATCACATGTCAGTTCTGGTATAATATATTTGTCCAATGTATACCCGTTTATCATCTGCATTTCTTCTTGGTGTAGCAATTTTAATGGCCAGTAGTGTAGTTCGCATTCCAGGCACCCATCTGAGTGTCTCTTCCTGGTATCGGTGCTACGCTCAGAGCCGGTGACTGTTAACTGCCGAACTTCTACTAACCATCAGCTGCCGGAACACTACTCGCCTCGCCGTCATGTTCAAACTCGGCCACCTCACGCCAAGCGAACTGTTCCACCTTCCCGGTCTCACTGTCACTCCAGTCGCCTCCGATGTCCGCCCTCTAAGGCAAACATGTTCTACTAAAGAAGGTGGCCAGACCTGTCGATAGCGCAACGGTTCAATTGCGACATGCTTAACTTCAAACACTTAACATTAGATATATACGTATTACACGCTCAACTTCAAATATTTACACATTTACTCATTTGTAAAGGAGGTGAAGGAGGACGGGATTAGTGTTTAACGTCCCGCCAACAACTAGGTCACTATAGACTGAACACATGCTCGGATTAAGGGAGAATGAGAAAGGAAAGCGGAGGTGCCCTTTCGAACGAGCCATCCGGGAATTTGCATTAAGCGATTTAAGGAAACTACAGAAAACCTAAATCAGGATGGCCGGACTCTGGCGTCCCTAATACGAGTCCAGTGTGCTAACCACTGCGCTAAAGTAATCAGACGTTAGAAGCTGGTTTACACTGATGTGACAGAAGACATGGGTTAGTGATATGCACATATGCAGATGGCGGTTGTATCGCGTACACAGGCTGTAAAAGGGCAGTGCACTGGCGGAGTTACCATTTTAATCAGGTGATTCATGTAGAAAGATTTCCGACGTGATTTTTTCCGCACAGCGCGAATTAACAGACTTTGAACCCGGAATGGTAGTTGAAACTAGAGGAACGGGCACCCCGTTTCGGAAATCGTTAGGGAATTCAACGTTTCGAGATTCATAGTGTCAAGAGTGTGCCAAGAATACTCACCACGGATAAGACAGTGGCCGAGGCCCTTCACTTGACGTCTGATAGCAGCGGCTATAGAGGCAGTAAGGCCCAATATTTCTACAGGGACTTCAAGCGACTTGTTGAATCCATTCCACATCGAGTTGCTGCAATACCCTGGGAAGAAGGAGATCCGACACGGTAGTGTGAGGCATCCCATGACTTTTGTCATCTCAGCATATTCCTTCCTATGCTAAATGAATCGGTCTACGAGGGCACTGGACGGCGAGGCACTGAAGTGGTACAAAACGGGGCAACAAGCCGCTAAACTATATGAATGCGTGATGTTTGTTCTTTCTAAGATGTCTGAAGGAGCAGACACCACGCATTCGCACAACTGATTCGCTTAGATGGGCAATGGACCCACCTTCTTCGTTGGGGATTCTTAAGTACATCTGACTTCCTGCTGGAATCTCAGACTAGCGAGTATGAAGGAAATGGAGACGGTCAGCTGAACAGATCAACGAACAACCTGAACGGGTGTCATCGGAGGTCCGCCACGAACAAATTCAACGAACAACATAGAGCAAAATAAGATAAAAAAAGATGGCGCATTGGGTAACGCACCTGCCTACCAAGCAGAAGATCCCGAGTTAGAATCCCGGTCACCTACACATTTTCGTTCGTCACCGGTCTTTCCGTGTGATGTGCCGATGCAGCTGACATCAGGAATCCCTTCCTTTTTTTTCCTTTCTTCTTTCCACCCCCCATGCACCTTCAGTTTACATATACAGCCACCAAACGCCAGACAGTGTTATTAGTGAGAAGTCATGTTTCTTCATAGCTCACAATAAGGGTAGATTCTCATATTTTGGGAAAGGTGCGGATGTACCACCGATTTCTCTTATCTTCTGGGCACAATTTTTTGAACGTTACTCCTGTTAGTCATTAAGTGCCCCTGATGTACAATTACGACTTAATTACAGTCCCAACGCGGGGATTCCTGTTGTAGCTGCAAGAGCGACCACTAATTACTCGTACTTATTGGCAACGACCTATTTTCAATCAATGTCCCTTAAGCGATTAATACTGAGTGTGACCCTAGGGATTGTTTAGTGACGATGTGAAATTTCCCGTTTCCATCATTCGTATTCGTCTTCACGAAGAGAAGTAGTAATGAAGACACCCCTTACGTTCTGCACCTGACAGTCGTGGCATTTACCGATACCTGAGTCGTATCAGTCACTACAATCTCCTTTCATACAAATCGCTGCATGAACACATAAAGTCGTTAACTTGGAACCTCCCCCTCCCCTCTCCTCCCCAGCATTTAAATAAAACATCCTTCTTTCAATGCTTTTGGAACAGTGTACTAAACGCTAAATGTTACCATCCTGGGTGAATATCAAGCTCTCCAAAACACAGCGAAAAATCAGATCCGTGCTAATCAATTAAGAACTAAGGGAAGTCATTAAGTCAACAGTAAGCAGTATCGCAACATCGGAATCCGAAATCGATAGATTCTGGAATATACCAATAAATTATCCTCATTATGGAAAAATAAAATTTCAAACAGAGCGTGATCCTCGTAATAACTGATAAATGTACATTCAGGTATAAATGGGACTTTCAAGTTGTTTTTAAACTAAGAAGGACTTCGAATTTTCAAGTCTAACAAAAAACGGATTGCATAACCTAGACAACATTGGTTTGTTTCAGTAAGTTTTCCTACTCTTGAAAACATCATTTGCTGAAATTGACACTAAAATGTACGGTGCACTGAAAATTAGTACACGGTTTTACGGCGATTTTCTGAAGCTTCCTGCCGTGTCAATTTCACGAATTGTCAGTCAAGGAGCACATTGTCAATTGATGTCTCTCGTGTAATTGATGCTGCTGTATTTGAATAGCCGAGTTACCGTTAGTGGCGCCACTAGTACAAGACAATACGAGGTAACGTTTTCGACACTCACCCATCCCGCCCGCTTCAACATTTCGATGGCGTGTCCCTAGCTCTGCTTAAATATAGGAAACTTTCTTTATTGAGGGAGTTGAAATTTTTATCCCGATCGTTGTCTTTATAACGCTACCACATAAATAATTTGTCTCTTTAGTGACGGATATTTCGACGAATGCAATTCGATGTTCGTTTTCTAGAGAATGTTCTGCTACCGCTGATTCTCAGGAAACCGTAGACGGAAACACCTTCTAGACGGCACTATTCAATGATACGCACAGTCTCTGCTACATAACACAGCCACACTCACACGGTGTCTCCTCTTATATTCTGTATTCATCTTTCACAGGCCTCCTGAGCGGTTGGATTTTTGCTCGAGGCCTCAAGACTAAATCTATGATCATTTTCAGCCATAATGGCTATGTTTGTAAACCGTGACTGTGTGGGATAATTATTTATTTCAACTCTTTGCTACCTGTCACTTTTTATTTTATGCTTAATCTAACATAATGCAACGCGTTTCGAACATGTTCTGTTCATCTTCAGGCGTTTATACATACATACACAGAGAAATGTTACTTAAAAATAAACAGTGTTAAACTAGATTAATCTAGAACACTTTGTCCATTGTTTTTTACTGTAGCTGCTGGTGTGGCATTTTTGGGGGGGGGGGGGGGGGAAAGAGGGAGGCAGTGTATGGCTAGAAATCGAAATCAGTGATGTCTTCTGCTCGTTTTCTTCTTTGTGGTTGACTATGTGTATCACAGCCTGTATAGGATGCAGATAGATTTGTATCAGTTATGTGTTACGAAAATAATGGCTTATTAGCTGAAATATTTATCAACCATATAGAAAATAAAATTCTAACACTAAATGATAACATCACAAGCAAAGTTAAATTCTACAAGAGATATATAGATGACACACTCATTCTATTTGATGGCACAGATGATGAAGCGACAAACCTTTTTAACAAATTCAATAGCCTACATAAAAATATTCAATTCACCCCTGAACAGGAAGAAGACCACACCATACCTTTTCTTGACATAAAAATATCGAAACAGAACCAAAAGGAAGCTTTCAATGTTTAGAGAAAACCTACTGGTACTGACACTACTATACCAATCTCCTCAACACATCCCTCCTCCCACAAAAAACGCTGCTTACAGATCAATGCTGTACAGAGCACACAAATTTCCACTTCAACATACAGAACTCCAACAAGAAATAGAAATCATAACATATACTGCAATAAACAATGGATATGACCCTTCTCTAATTAATACCATGTTACAACAGATAAAAAATAAACTGAACAAACAACATCAAACTACACTCACAACTGACAGTGCCCCAGCAGTCAAATATGTAAAAATGCCATATCTTGGAATAGTATCTGACAAATTAGCAAGACTATTAAAAAACACAGAAGTAAAAATCAGCTTCAGCACCAACAACAACCTAAGTAGGAAGCTTATCCACAACGTAAAACCACCAGATACAAGTCTTGAAGCATCTGGCTTTTACAAAATTACCTGCAGCCAATGTAATAAATATTATATCGGCCAAACAGGCAGAAATTTCAGAACCCAATGCAAAGAACATTTACACTGCTACAGGTTTGATAAATGTAACAAATCAGCAGCAACAACTCACAATAAAGACACATGCCACCCTTTGAAAATCTAAGACAACAACGAAATTTTACACGAAATAGGAAAAAGGAAAAGAATGGATATCATGGAAGAAATGGAAATTTTCGTACATAACACAAAGCATGGAGATAACGTTCTTAATGAAATAACCGAATTCAAAAACTCAAAATTCTTAAAGAGTCTTAATCCAGTTCTAACTCAATAGATTCAAGATATGTCAATGTAAATAATTGACTACAAATCTGTCAGTACCAAGAATATGGATATAAAACCTCGATAATCGATACAGACCCACATGATACAGTCCGCCATTTTGTGTTGTGTGTATAACATCGAAGCAATTTGTGCAGTGAGTTACGTTGGCAATCAGTGACAAAACATAATGTGCAATAGTGTAATGTTAATCAACATCTCCGCCATTACACCAGTGATGCAAGTGAAGCAGCAAGATGATGAAATTGTAAGTGATCAACTGTCATATAAAAGCCTTTCACACATGGAACGTGAACGTGATGGCCCAAAATTGAATGTGTTTTGTGCACTGGGCAAGAGAAACGTTTACAGACTTTTCTTTTTCCAAGAGAAAGATTAAGATTGGTGACCAAGAACGCAGCGTACAGTTAATGCAAGATGGTTCATCACTACAGTATCTCTCCGACGTCCAGGGTTTCCTAAATGTCCGTTTTCCAGATAAATGGAAGGGCCTAGAAGTGACAATTGCTTGGCCCTCACGTTCACCGGACCTGACACCTCCAGACTTTTTCTTCTAGGGGTCCATCAAGGGTAGTGTATTTTTTGCACCATTCCCGGCTCCTCTACGACAGTTCTGAGCCGGAACATACCTCGTAACTGAACGATTCACACGTGACACGCTGCACTGAGTTTGGCAAGAATTCGGCTTCGGATGGAATGTGTGCTGCATAACCAATGGAAATCATATTGTACCTGTTTAGGTGTAAGTTAAGAAACTTGTGTATTGCTACAAAATGACACCAAAACCAAGTCTGCAGGACAAATAATAAATCAATATGAGCTTTCACAGTTGCAAAGTCCTTTCTGCCACATGTGTTGTTAAACTGCGTGACATTTTAATAATGTATTAAACAGCCCTTACATAACTTTATGAGACCTATTATACTGTCAACTGGAACCCGCAACAACTGACTTGTTAAAATATGTTTTCTTGGAGTCTACTGTCGCACTGTTTGAATAATGATAACCTGTTTTGTCACGATACAGATAACCGTAAATTAACAGTAGATGCGGAGTAACTGGTCACTTTCAGGTGCTGTGTACGGTCTCCGTGAGTCGTAATGCATTGCTGTGACTAAATGAGGTATGATCTAGCCAGAGTACTTGGTGACCTTGGCTGAACGCGATGTGATTGCGGAAACACTTCAGAAACCGATATCCCATTTCCAATTATCGTTGTTCAATCTTGCATGGACATTGCACCGTTTTAGATGTTTTAATAATTGGTATCGGAGTACAAAATTATTGACACAAAGCTAAAGAAACCGCAGGACACAATTCAAATAGTCGAAAATCAAACGAACTGATAATGAAAAATAATCAAAGGAATCAATCATGGCCTTTTTTAAAGAACGATTTCATAATTTTGTCTAAAGAGATTTAGAGAAGCATGAAAAATCTCGGTCATCATGAAACTTCCTGCCAGTATAAAACTCCCCTTCTACCCCAGCCTTGCGCTCACGAAATCTCTGCCTTCTCGACCTGGCTTCAGTGTCTTTTGATTCTTATTTGTAACAATAAAACAGAAAGGTGATGTTCTCCAAATAATAAAATTAAATTGTGTATTTCTTCTTTTATAAACAAAGAACTTTCGACCATGAACTCAAAAAGCAAATGAAATATCCTTGATAATTTTAAAATTTATAGGAGGAGCAGAATTTCTTGGCTTCCTTGACATCTGCGTCTCTTTTCTCAGCAAGTAAAACTGAAACTACGGGTCTTTCATCTTACAAATAAAAAGAAGTTTGATACCTAATCCTCAGTGCAATTTTATTTGTTACGTTGCAGATTGAAGCAGTTTTCCTAAAATTCTAATGACAATCCTGCAAAAATTATCGTTTTAGATCTACATTGCAGGATTTAAGTATTAAGTTTATCGATGTTTGTCGTTCCATATCGCTGTTTCGGGGTTCTGTTGAGGTCCCAGGGCACAAGAAATCCCTACCGTCCTTTACCCTCAACAGTGATCTTCTATTTCGGCTTATGACTGCATTTCCTGAGGGCGATGACTGTTTAAATTGTAATCCAATGCGTTTCCTCTGAAACAGTATTCTTAACATGTTTCCGTAAGATTTTGATGGACCTGCCTTCTACATATTTTATAATATTCTGCTTACTCGCATAGTTCATTCTTCAGCATATTGTCAATTCCATTTTCGTTAATGTCGTAATCAATGTAACTTCCAGACAGCCGCAGCGTGACATTTGAATTTTGAACAGGGAAGAAAACACTGTGGGAAAAAATTATACACGTTAATTTCTCTACTGGCAGTTCTATTTGTAAGCGCTGCCAGTTGTTTAAATTCCTTTCATATGTCTGTATATGCTCTAGATATAAAACGGTGGACCAACCTGACAACTGCGTCGCATTTAGTATATACGTTCGTGTCGCTAATGCCAATGGAAAACAATTTTTCATTAGTGCTAACTACGCTGTTAATAATTCGGCACCCTATCACCTGGATGTCTGAAGACAGTACCTGACTGGTCATGTTTTTCCAAACTGTTTTCAAATCCTTATTTGAATATCTTAACTCTATTTTACTCACATTTTCTATTGTTTTTAATCTCTCCATTATCTTCCAGCAATTTTTAAATTTTTGTTCTTTATGGTACATTCCATGTAGCTTATCCCAAGGAAGAAGCGGCCAACGTATTTCAATTTTTAGTTAATTACACCTAGATTTATGGGCGGCCTTAGCTTTTCTGGCTTTAGAAGCTCATATACTGTGGATCACTCTCAATAATTTAAAGCGCTCTTTTTATTTATAAGGCCGTAGACTTCCGCCGTACGTCAGTCAGACCGAAGCCACCTTTTTCAGGAGGCAACATAAATGTACCGATAATTACGCTAAAACATTCCATGTCCATATAAAGCTCAAAATTATGCTCATAATGTTCTTAGCTATGATCTTCGGGACTTGCAGAATTTAACCTACTGATGCGTACCGCCACAAAGCAATATATTGCCTCGTGACGGTACATAACAGTGCACCGTATCGATCTCAAACGAACACAGCAACGTACTGACTTATTTTACAAATCAAGCACAGTTACTCTAATCGGTTACTTTAGTTCCTTACATAATGTTCAGATATCTGGTCTGGTTGCGTGTTGTTGCGGCTGTGATTCTATCAGTCACTCTTCTCCAGTTGTTGGTTACTATTTAAATCGGAAATTGGTAAAGGGTGACACCTTGAGCGGTGTGATAATCCGCGGAATCCCAAACGAACGTCTTTAAGATTCTCGACAATTCAGAAAGAGCTTTCCATCGCGTTAACTTTAGCTTATGCTTTATCGCAACAGACCTATGCGTCCTAGCTAATCTTTCTAAATCTTCATTGCTTCTAATAATGACGCCAACATTATCAGTACTTGCATTTGTGACGTTTCTAATGGCTGAGATTGTCATACCCTCGAGGTTCATATTTGGTATCCTTAGAAAGGGTTTTAGTACGATGTTACACAGGGTCACTGACAAAGGACTCCCCTGCAGGACACTGTTTTCTACCTCAGTGGTCTGAGTAAAAAGACCATTACAGAAATTCAACGGTTGAGTAAAACCCGTGCAAGGTCTTCACAAAAGCCCACATGTATCAATGTTCTAAATAAATATACGTGGTTGAACCTGTCGAAAGCTTTTGGGAAATCTATAAAAGCAGTATCACCTTTCGCGGATGTTGTAGAAACGATGGCAGTGACATCCTTATATTCACAAGCAGCTTTAAAAATATCCCCCTCACCCCCGTCCCTCCCCAGAGAGACAGGGCAGGTGGTCGATTATTGTCTTTTCCATTATTGATCTCACTCCTTCCTCCTGTATACGTACAATTATTTTATACTCCTTCATCAAACCAACCGCTCTCATTTTGCTGAGGTCTTTCATTTCTGTTTTTGTTCCCTTTGGTATTAATACACTTAATGTACAGTCACCCTATTAAATGCCTCATTTATCACATCCGTAAACTGATTACCTATTAGAGGCCAGAATTTTCGATAGAGCTCTGCAGGCAAGCTATCAGGCTTTTGTGACTTGTAGGTAGGCTAAGACATAATTATGTCTAATATCTCCTCGCACTTTATAGAATTTGTGTAAGACCCATTGTTCTCATCAGTTCTGGTGATCCCTATACTTGTATTTTGTAGCAAATCTCTCTCAGGACCTGGATTAAACTATCACTATATGTGTACGATAAAATCTATAGACGTCATGTAAAATGCCTTTTTGTTCTGACAGCACCCTGCTGTCTTCTGCTTTGAGGTAACCTTCTCCTGTTTCTTTAAGGTTTAATTGAGTGATACATTGAAGAATTCTCTTCCTTCTCTATTTTTTGACTCGGTTCAATTTTTAATCCCTCTATCAGTTTTTTCTTCATACTTATATGTTTAGCATTGATTTCTTTATATTGATTAAAGTCTTTTCAGACGTCACCGGTGCAAAAGACATAGTAGAACTCAATGGTATGGCGAAACCACATCGATTTCTTTCTCCCGTAAACTATTAGTGTTGACCTCAATTACTTTTTAGCACATAAAGTCCACCAGTGGATGCTGGACTTGTATTTATGTCGCATACGGACAGAAGCCTTCCATACTCTATCTGTTTGTCTGTCAAGGATATCCTCCAACAGCATACTGAAATTCAGTTTCGATAAAAGGCGACCACAATGGATTCCATACCTCTTGAGCTTAATGCTGCATTTGACTGCGAGATTGTCTGAGAAGGTAGTGGAGATTACTTCAGTTTCACTTAATTTATTTTATAAGTTTGCTGTTACATACGTTGTCAATCCTGCCTTGCGATCGACGTCTAATGTATGTACATTTCACCATCGTCGGGTACTTCCATTTACTTCTCTTCCACTTCATGTTTGTCACCAAAGCCTCCAGCTCTCTGGAGGAGTTAAGATTTGGCCGTTGAACTTTTCTGTGGAGTACACCATTAAAATCACCACCAACTACAGCTTTTGCTGGATTCCCTTTGAGTAAAAATAGTAATACGCTTTTTAAAAAATTTGGCCCAGTCGGCTCTTGCGTTGTTCCCAGAGTGGGCATAAATATTTTAAAAAGCGGTAATAAAATTTTTCCAACTGATGCACCTCCCAGTTTCGAAAAAGACAAATATCTTTAACTTCAATGCCTCCCTTTATGAGGATTGCAGTCCCACTTCCACTTCTGATATTAGATTTACAATCTCTTTGTAACCTGGGGATTAAAATTTGTTGATATCAAATTCCTGGAATAGAGCTATGTATTGTGTTAGCAGAAGAGCCAACACCGTGTCACTAGAGGAGGCTGAAATGCACGCGTTTTAGCTCACGCAGGCTGGCGTGAGGAGGGAAGGACTATACTGACGTGAGGTCTAGAACATGACAAGGAATTAGAGTTCAGAAAGCGGACGCAATTAGTTGATACTTAACTTTAATCCATTAATGATGAACGTCGCTATTGAGGATACATAATTCACAATATTATCTGTTCAGATTATAGTAACTGAATATGGCGCCTTGCTAGGTCGTAGCAAATGACGTAGCTGAAGGCTATGCTAAACTGTCGTCTCTGCAAATGAGAGCGTATGTAGACAGTGAACCATCGCTAGCAAAGTCGGTTGTACAACTGAGGTGAGTGCTAGGAAGTCTCTCTAGACCTGCCGTGTGGCGGCGCTCGATCTGCAATCACTGATAGTGGCGACACGCGGGTGCGACGTATATTAACGGACCGCGGCCGATTTAAAGGCTACCACCTAGCACAGGGCCGGCCAAACGCTGCACAGTGTGCAGACGCGCGGAAGTGCTGCACATGTGCGCTCGTGTGCGACAGGGAGCGACAGCGACATCTGTTATTAGACATGTCCTAAATGAACGGCGGCGGCTCCACTTCCCTGTTTATGTGGTACAAACAAGAGGAAAATTGGTCATTAAACCGATTGTTTCAATGTATACTTACATTTAGGGTATTTTTTAAATATGTGAAGGGCTTCGCTCAGCTGAAGTCGATAAAACATAACATTCATCTAACTGTCGGTTATTATGCAGATTTCAGACGGAACTGATGAAAGATATAGCAATAATGGTATTGAAATAACAGGTGATCATCGAGAGGTCTGCGGATACCATTCTGTTCAGAGGTCAGTGAGACAGAAATTATGTGGGTGTAACTGAGGGCACCGAGAATTAGTTATAGAAAACCTTGCATTAGTTTAATGTTATTTGAAATCATGAATAAGGTTGGTTGGAAGTCTCTAAGTGCTCTCTTTCTTAAATACTAGCTCAAAAACATTACGCGTATTTACGTGCCGTCAGTCAAGCTGCCTTAATAAAAACCCACGGTTGTTAACTGTATTACATGTCTGACTGGGTTAAACTGTTAACATAAAAGTAAATGTCTCAATGAGTAGACTGTGACAGTATTTTAAATGTTTAATACGGGAAATACCTTCCCATGGTTGGCTTGCAAGCTGTGGAAAGAGCACTATAATGCGCCGGTACAGAGTATCCCAGCAAGTGGATAAAGCGACATCTGTGCGTAGAAACACGCACTACATGAACGCTGACGGCTGCGGCGTGCACGCTGTGACCCAGAAGTTGCACATGTGCAGGAGCACCGCACGCGTGCAGAATTTCTGGCCGGCCCTGACCTAGCAGGTGTGGTGTCTGGCGGTGACACCACAGTATGTCAGTATCCGAATGGTATAAAAAAATCTTTTGATAGGCGACTTTTGCTTCGCTTTATCTTGTTGATCTACATCATCTACATACATACTCTGCAGTCCACCATACGGTGCATGGCGGAGAGTACCTCGTACCACAACTAGCATCTTCTCTCCCTGTTCCGCTCCCAAACAGAACGAGGGAAAAATGACTGCCTATAAGCCTCTGTACGAGCCCTAATCTCTCTTATCTTATCTTTGTGGTCTTTCCGCGAAATGTAAGTTGGCAGCAGTGAAATTGTACTGCAGCCAGCCTCAATTGCTGATTCTCTAAATTTCCTCATTAGCGAGTCACGAAAAGAACGCCTCCTTTCCTCTAGAGACTCCCACCCGAGTTCCTGAAGCATTTCCGTAACACTCGCATGATGATCAAACCTACCAGTAACAAATCTAGCAGCCCGCCTCTGAATTGATTGATGTTGGTCGTGGCCACATTGTAAGTTATTTTCTGTTCATGTGTTCAATCAAGAAAGTTAGTTAATGCTGGATACCCATGTACATTTCATTTCTTTGTCGTTCCATACTATCCTTCATCAAAAAGCTCTGGTTTTGAGAAGTTTAAATTTCGGTTTTATGTGGCTCGATGTCTACATATCTTGTTGCGGTTCGTCCTGATGGTTGTCCTACCAATCCATTCTTTCTTTTGTAAGAGATGGCTGCCTAATTCGATTCGATTTCAGCATCCAAATTTGAGATTTCAAACGGTGCTTGTGTTTGTTTCTTATGTCATCCACAACGGCCTGACTCGCATTCCCTTCCAAACGTCCTCCCAATCTTTCTGTTGTGTAATTTTCTTGCATTCTTTCATTTTCCCTTAGAGTTCTTTATTTTTCTTTTAATGCAGGAGCAAAATTCTCTTCGCTTTACGTGCCAATCTCCTCCTCTTGCTTTTCTTAAAAGATTTCTTCAGCGGCATACCACGAAATAGATTTCGCAACTTTTAGGAGATGTTACGGAATTGTTCGACGACTTTCGAAGTTACAATACGGCTGACACCCGCCTGCACGAGACCCCTCTCCGCCGGCAACAGGCAACAGGTTGCTTGAGATACGGTGCGCAAAAAAAAAAAAAAAAAAAAAAAAAAAAAAAAAAAAAAAAAAAAAAAAAAAAAAGGTTCAAATGGTTCTGAGCACTGTGGGACTTGCGACTTAACTTCTGAGGTCATCAGACCCCTAGAACTAAGAACGACTTAAACCTAACTAACCTAAGGACACCACGCACATCCATGCCGAGGCAGGATTTGAACCTGCGACCATGGCGGTCGCGGAGTTCCGGACTGTAGCGCCTAGAACCGCTCGGCCGGAGGGTGTGCAATACTTGCGTCCGATGTCGACTACATGTATTTCATGTAACTTCTTTGCTTTCTTATACTTAATGTGATATCTATGTCGTTATGTTCTTTGGTTCAACCTCGATTTAAATATTTGTTCATTTTTTTTCGAGTCATTAGTCTTCTGACTGGTACGATGCGGCCCGCCACGAATTCCTCACCTGCGCCAACCTCTTCATCTCAGAGTAGCACTTGCAACCTACGTCCTCAATTATTTGTTGAATATATTCCAGTCTCCGTGTTCCTCTACAGTTTTTGCTCTCTATACTCTCTCTAGTACCGTGAAAGTCATTCCATGATGTCTAAACAGATGTCCTATCATCCTGTCTCTTCTCCTTGTCAGTGTTTTCCACATATTCCTCTCCTCTCCGATTCTGCGTAGCCTCCTCATTCCTTACTTTATTGTCTATCTAATTTTCAACATCCGTATGTAGCACCACATCTTGAATGTTTCCATTCTCTTCTGTTCCAGATTTCCCACAGTCCATGTTATACTACCACACAATGCTGCGTTCCAAACGTACATTCTCAGAAATTTCTTCCTCAAATTAAGACCTTTGTTTGACACTAGCAGACTTCTCTTGCCCAGGAATGCTCTTTTTACCAGTACTAGTCTGCTTTTAATGTCCTCCTTGCTCTGACCGTCATTGGTTAGTTTGCTGCCTAGGTAGTACAATTCCATAACTTCATCTACTTCATGACCATCAATCCTCATGTTAACTTTCTCGCTGTTCTCATTTCTGTGGATGACGCTTTTCCGAAAATCAGATGGTATGTCGCCAGACTCATACATTCTACACACCAACGTGAATAGTCGTTTTGTTGCCACTTTCCCCAATGATTTTAGAAATGCTGGTGGAATGTTATCTATCCCTTCTGCCCTATTTGATCTTAAGTCCTCCAAAGCTCTTTTAAATTCTGGTTCTAATACTGGATCGCCTATCTGTTCCAAATCAATTCCTGTTTCTTCTTCTATCAAATCAGACAAATCGTCGCTGTCATGGAAGCCTTCAGTGTACTGTTTCCAACTTTCCCCTCTCTGCTTTGCGTGTAACAGGGAAATTCCCGTTGCACTTTTAATGTTACCACCCTTGCTTCCATTTTAACCGAAGGTTGTTTTGACTTTCCTGTGTGGTGAGTCAGTCCTTCCGACAATCATTTATTTCTCGATTTCCTCGCTTTTTACACGCAGCCACTTCTTATTTATTTCATTCCTCAACAAACTGTATTTCTGAATTCCTGTATTTCCCTGAACATTTTTGTACTTCATTCTTTCATCGATCAACTCAAGTATTTAATCTGTTACCCATGGTTTCTTCGCTGTTATCTTTTTTGTACATATGTTTTTCTTTCCAGTTCTGTGATTGCCCTTTTTAGAGGGTTAAAGTATGCATGTAATTTCAAAGACTATATTGTGTTAAAATGCTAATATATTAAAACAGTATTTCTAGAATTGGTTCTTAGATAGGCCCCTTAGGTCTTTATTACGTAAAACCAGGAGGAAAGTCACGACTGGTGGGAATAGAAAAGTTGGATTTGGCGGTAGAACTTCAAAGAACGTTCGTGGCACGGAACAGTGGTGGTTGGCATGCAAACTGTCTACATCTCGTATGTTGAAGGAGGCGAGGAAAGCAGCAGGACTGAGTAATAATGGCTGGGACGTGGAGGATCAGTGGCTAATTATTCATGGTATTCATTGTTTGGCTCTCAATCGTAAAAATTGGGACCCAAGAAGATAATTTTCAAAGCACGTATACTTCAAGAGAGACGATTCCTTTTGACGCCTTTACTTTAGTCGCAGAAGATCGCCAAAGCAACCATCTTCACCTCGTAAGAGGTTTGTATTGTATTTGTTTGTATGGAACAGTTATTTGCTTCAGATGTAAATAATAAGCACTTTATTTTCAACATTGAATTGATAACATCGATTCGTTCCTTAGTCATTGTACGTAGACAGGATCACTTTTTCCTAGTAATGCAACATGCTGAAGTGTCCTTACTACTGAACTGCAGACTATTAACTGCTTTAATAGTCCTCATTAACTTTCGTAGAGTAGAAGCTTTCGTAAGTGATCAATTAGTTTTGATTTTGAAGTGCCTCACGTGATATGCATAGATGAATAGTTGAAGTAATGGAAACAGTGAAAGCTAAAAAAAAGAACTGTTTGCTTTATTTGATTGTCATTATTTCCAAAATATTTTTCAGCGCTAAAAGCAAATGAGTAAAATATCGATCATAAGAAGCGATTACAGGCCATTACAATTTAAGGCCTACAAGATGATTACCTGCTTCACAGATTTTGAAAAGTGTTGTTTTATTCATATGTTTGTGTTTATATGTCTATCTTTATTGTGACATTCCAGAAGTACTTGTTCTCACCCCAGTCAATATATACAATAGTTTCTGCGTTCCCATATTAAATTTTGAGCCAGTATTACGAGCATTATTACAGTGAACGAGTGAAAGCGTTTATGAAGAACAGTAATAATTTTAATAGATTTTATGTTTTTGAAAGATTAAACGGCTACAAGTGGTTAGATCATAATAGACCCAGGGCTCTATCACGTTTCGCTTACGCTCCACTTACTGCAAAGAAGTATGTGGTCACTTTGAAAACATGTAGTAACCACATCACTTAACATAACAATTAAATGATGAGTCCTATGTCAACGTTGGTTTTCAGTAGTTAACTGGCAAAACTTCCTCGTGTCCAAATTAGTTGTGCTCCTCCCCTATATAGTGACACTGTGTAATGAATATGAGCTCTCTCCCTTAGAATAGAGACTGTATATGTTCGTGAGAGACAATTTGTCGCCCGAACGGTTTAAGCTTTAATCTGTGCTGCTCATGAGTCAGTATTTGCTATATTGTGCTAATATTTCGTGCCCTATTTGTAAATCAGACTTCAGTAACAAGTAATACTAAGTTACTTTTCTTAATCAGCAGTACAGTTAGTTGGTACCACCTAATTAGACAGGTGACACTTTCCTTTTTATGTAACTACAGTTTATTTTAAAACCACCATAACATTGGTTGATTAATTTTAGTTCAATTACTCTTTCTCTCTCAAAAGTAAGCAATCGAGTAACGGAAAATAGTCTGACACCTTAATCATTAGCATTCACGAGCAACTAAATTTCCTCTCATAGGAGTAACAATACCGGTGAATTACGCCGTTAGTAGTAGTCAGTAGTGTTGTGGGTAGTTCGCAGCGGCAGCGTATGTAAACTTCATACTGAAAATTGCTACACCACGACGATGACGTGCTACAGACGCGAAATTTAACCGACAGGAAGAAGATGCGGTGATTTGCAAATGATTAGCTTTTCAGAGCATTCACACAAGGTTGGAGCCGGTGGCGGCACCTTCAACGTGCTGACATGAGGAAAGTCTCCAACCGATTTTTCATACACATACAGCAGTTGACCGGCGTTGCTTGGTGAAACGTTGTTGTGATGCCTCGTATAAGGAGGAGAAATGCGTACCATCACGTTTCCGACTTTGATAAAGGTCGGATTGTAGCCTATCACGATTGCGGTTTATCGTATCGCGACATTGCTGCTCGCGTTGGTCGAGATCCAATGACAGCAGAATATGGAATCGGTGTGTTCAGGAGGGTAATACGGAACGCCATGCTGGATCCCAACGGCCTTGGATCACTAGCAGTCGAGATGACAGGCATCTTATCCGCATGGCTGTAACGGATCGTGCAGCCATGCCTCGATCCCTGAGTCAACATATGGGGACGTTTGCAAGACAACAACCATCTGCACGAACAGTTCGACGAGGTTTGCAGCAGCATGCACTATCAGCTCGGAGACCATGGCTGCGGTTACCCTTGACGCTGCATCACAGACAGGAGCGCCTGCGATGGTGTACTCAACGACCAACCTGGGTGCACGAATGGCAAAACGTCATTTTTTCGGATGAATCCAGGTTCTGTTTACAGCATCATGATGGTCGCATACGTGTTTGGCGACATCCCGGTGACCGCACATTGGAAGTTTGTATTCGTCATCGCCATAATGCCGTATCACCCGGCGTGATGGTGTGGGGTGCCATTGGTTACACGTCTCGGTCATCTCTTGTTCGCATTGACGGCACTTTGAACAGTGGACGTTACATTTCAGATGTGTTACTACCCGTGGCTCTACCCTTCAATCGATCCCTGCGAAACCCTACATTTCAGCAGGATAATGCACGACCGCATGTTGCAGGTCCTGTACGGGCCTTCCTGGATACAGAGAATGTTCGACTGCTGCCCTGGTCAGCATATTCTCCAGATCTCTCACCAACTGAAAACGTCTGGTCAATGGTGGCCGAGTAACTGGCTCGTCACAATACGCCAGTCACTACTCCTGATGAACTGTGGTATCGTGTTGAAGCTGCATGGGCAGCTGTACCTGTACACGCCATCCAAGCTCTGTTTGACTCAATGCCCAGGCGTATCAAGGCCGTCATTAGGTCCAGAGGTGGTTGTTCTGGGTACTGATTTCTAAGGATCTATGCACCCAAATTGCGTGAAAATGTAATCATATGTCAGTTCTAGTATAATATATTTGTCCAATGAATACCCGTTTATCATCTGCATTTCTTCTTGGTGTAGCAATTTTAATGGGCAGTAGTGTAGAAGCTTATAAATGCAAACATAACGGCGATCTAGCAACCACTAACACCCCCAATCTGCTAGCCCGCTATTGTTTACATCTGCCAGACGTCCATTGCCGCCACACTTCCGTTTCGTTCAGCGGCTGCCGCGAAACGTACCGTGTGCCTGTAATTAAACTGACGGTAGTCTGAGCTTTGCAGTGCGGACTGTATGCATCACAATACTATGGAATTCGTAGATCGTTAATCGGTGTGCTCGCGAAGTATTCCGAAAAAAATACTATGACTTTCTGCCATCAGGTGAAAATATGGTGCTGTAAGCAGTCAGAATGTGATGTGGATGCAGGAAAAGGGGAGGAACGATCATACACATGATAACGGTGCTTAATACACGTTTATTAGGATTTGGTCACAAGTAACAACATATGTTTAGCACGGTCTCCCGAGTTAGCAGCATGCTGCATCCGTAACACAGCACGGTCAGCAGTCGCTCACAGCATAGCCGATGTACTCAGAGCAATATGTCGTCGCATGCTATCGTTCAGATCAGGAAGAATCCTAATACATCACTGTTAGGCATATTCTTTCAGATGTTTCCACAACCAGAAGTCAAACAGATTTAGGCCGGGGGATCTGGAAGGCCACAAATCTTGAAATTGCCTAAAGGTGATGTGGTTGTTACTGAAGCTTTATCAAAACAAATTATTCATATTGTAAGCGACGTGTGTTGCGGTGTCGCGCCATCTTCCATGCAAATAATGGTATGTTCTTGCCAAGCTGGAATTACGTGTTGCACAAGAGGGTCCTTATAACTTGCGGATGGCACTGCGAGGTATCAGCTCAAAGAAAAACAGTGGCGGAGTAGAACTCCATATGCTACAGTTCTGCGCATTCGAGGCATCGTGTAGAGTAAAATGTGCCAAGAAAATTCCCCTGCCACATGCCATTCATTTCCACACACGCCAAAAAATGGACGGCGAAATCACGGCGTTGTAGCCTATCTTGGACCTTCATTTGGTGCACATGCTGAGTTTGTAGAGATACCAGTGTAAAATGCGCCGCAAAATCTTTTGAACAAATGACAAGGCGAGAGACAATTCCCGTGACGCGGCTAGAGCACTGGCAGCAGAACTTGCGACATTAGCACACGGTTGGCTATAGCTATAGCAACTTCATCAAGAACTGCCTGCTGCACCAACTATTTCATCCGTTGCTTGAAATTTCTTGATTGTATTCTTCAGTCCATTTATTGATATGGGGCCTCTTCGCATCTGCTTTTGTCAGCGCTGTTTCCGCAATGCAGCGCTGCTACTGCTGTCGTTCTGATAAAACTTCAGTCATTCTTCTCAATGGCTATTGCTTTTCGTACAGAAAACTTCAACCATCTTAACTCTTTACACGAACAGTCACTTTACAAAAGAGATCAACACGCGTCGATAAAGAACAGACAGAATACTGACAATAAAAGAGGGAACTCCTTAAAGTGCCATATTTTCAACTGATGGCAGAAAAGTGTAACTACTACTTTTTCAGCATACTCCGTGAGCGCACTGATTAAGGAATGTACCTACGATGTTTCTGCGTTCTGTGACGTATACAGCCGGCGCTGCAGCACTCCGAAACCGTCAGATTAATTGTAAATCCGTACCAACTGAGCTACGCGAACATACTAGTGACTTGTCCTCACAGCTCTACTTTCCTTCTGTACTTCATCTCCCACCTTCCAGACTTCACAGAAATTTCCTCCGTAACCTGTGGGACCAGCATTCATCTACAGTATCCTTTCTTCCAGAAGTGTTAGTTCAAAAATGATTCAAATGGCTTTGAGCACTATGGGACTTAACAGCTGTGGTCATCAGTCCCATAGAACTTAGAACTAATTAAACCTAACTAACCTAAGGACATCGCACACACCCATGTCCGAGGAAGGATTCGAACCTGCGACCGTAGCGGTCGCGCGGTTCCAGACTGAAGGGCCTAGAACCGCTTGGCCACTCCGGCAGGCGAAGTGTTAGTCCCACAAGTTACACAGCAGAACTTCTGTGAAGTTTGTAGTGTATTCAGTGAGATACTGGCGGAAGTAAAGCGGTTAGCAGGGTCGTGAGTCATACTCGGGTAGGTTAGCCGTTACAGCACTTGTCTGCGAAAGGCAAATGTCCCCGGTTTGACCGTCGCTACGGTACACAATTTTAATCTGCCAGGAAGTTTCATATCAGAGCACACATCACTCCAGAAGCAAATTGGTAATAAATCAAAATGTTCCAAAGCGAACTCGAGCCTCAATCCTGCGAATACTCCTTTGCCTGAACGTAGCTACCTTTTTAACCAGAAAATTTTGTGGGGGTTTATTGCATTTTTCACTCCTTGCCGATCTGCCAATCCTTGACGAGTGCATGCATTGATGGTCAATGGGTTTTCTCCTTATTAGCCGCGTGACAAATACATTTCCAGAAAAAAATTAGTTCACGCTTTTAGATGTTTCCAGTTCACCCAGTATTTATTGTCGCAACAGGGAATACGTAGTATATCAAATGATTGCATTTACAGATAAATAACACAAGCGGTTCTTAGCCACCAGGTATCGACCCACGTGTGGCGTCCTTTGCCGGAAGACCTATGATAGTACGTGGTGTAGCCTCCACGGGCGGCAATGGAGGCGCTCACTCTGGCATCTTGTCGATCTTATAGCTGTTGAATACTGTCCTAGGACACGTTATGCCACGCCTGCTCGACCTGTTCACGTAGTTCTGTAAAAGTTGTTAACTGACGAGTCACGCGAGTCACTTCTCGTCCCCTCATCTTCCACACGTGCACTATTGGAGGCTAGTCCGAGGATCTTTCTGGCCAATCTTGCAGAGCACGTTGAGTTTCACAGGCGTCGCTAAGGGACACAGTTTTAATCTGCCACGAAGTTTCGTATCAGAGGACACTTCACTGCAGGGAGAAAATTTATACTAAATCAACATGTTTCAAAGCATTACCCTTTTGGAACTACGAATCACCTCTCTGTTGCAAGGACGGCTAAAGAACGGGTGTAACAACATTCTGCACGTATCGAGCGCTGATTTGAGTCCACTACAGAAACTACAAAGGTGAAAGAGAATTGCAGCTTATCGCACCCCAGACCGTAAGGTCTGGGATGGGGCCAGCGTGTTTTGGATCAATGCAGTCTACGAGACAGCGCTCACCTAACCCACTTCGTACGCGCAAACGACCATCACTTACGTGCAGGCAAAATCTGCTTTCATCGCAGAAGACCAGGGCGCGCCATTTCATGTTCCAAGTGATCCCCTGACTGCTTCATTGGGCCATACACGTCGGTGCTGTTGAGTGGAAGTCGGGCTAGAGGTGCGCATTCCCATAGTCCCACTGCCAATAATCAGTTCACAACAGTTCATGTTGAATGCTTGGGCTCACGAGCCCTCTCTGCTCTGCTAGCTGTGTGATCTGATATTTCTGCCCATACAATAGAACCCTGGCCGGCGTCTGTGCTATATGGACGTCCGGAACCTCTTCCACAAGTGTGGGAATTTTGACATGATCACTAGCAGGCGTCTGTGTTGCGTGGACGTTCCGGAACCTCGTCTACAGGTGTGAGAATTTTCACGTGACCACTGGACGGCGTCTGTACTGCGTGATCTCCGGAACCTCGTCTACAGTTGTGAGAATTTTGCCGTGACCACTCGCCGGCGTCTGTGCTGCGTGGACGTTCCGGAACCTCGTCTACAGGTGTAAGAATATTCACTAGATCACTGGACGGCGTCTGTGCTGCATGGACGTCCGGAACCTCGTCCACAGGCGTGAGAATTTTCACGTGACCACTGGTGGGCGTCTGTGCTGTGTGGACGTTCCGGAACCTCGTCTACAGGTGTGAGAATTTTCACGTGACCACTGGGTGGCGTCTGTGTTGCGTGGACGTCCGGAATCTCGTCTACAGGTGTGAGAATTTTCACGTGACCACTGGACGGCGTCTGTGCTGCGTGACCTCCGGAACCTCGTCTACAGGAGTGAGAAATTTCACGTGACCACTGGCTGGCGTCTGTGTTGCGTGGACGTCCAGAAACTCGTCTACAGGTGTGAGAATTTTCACGTAACCACTGATAGCAGCAGCGTGCACAACTGATGCAGCATGGACAACTTGTGTGGCGGGTCTCTCAAAGGACCATCCCACCATTCGGAAGACCACAGTTTACGATTTTCAAACTCGCTCAGTTGGCGGTAGGAAGCACAAGTGTGTCTCCGTGGCATGCCTGCTTTACACGTTTGCGCCACACTGAGCCTTCTGGCTGTCAGCATTTCCTATTAAAGGATAAACAAAGACAGCGCTCTGGTAACGATGCCACTACTTATCTGTTGGCGGACGATGCTGAAACCTTATCAGTACATCTACAACCCACCACGTGGCATATGCCATCATCTGATCGAAACCGACACCGCCTATCCAGGTGCACTAATTTTTTTACTGCAGTGTGTATCGACGGTTACTCATCTCCACTAACGTCTTTGATGTGAGATACATTCACGTAATATTTATCGCCGTGTCTCTGTTGCCTCCTCTGTTTGTTTTATGTCGTCCTGTAATATTTCATAAGAAGTTAATTGAAGCTTCTGAGCTGTTTCATAGAAGGGTATTGAAAATTAAGTGGACTTTTAAGGGATAAATTAGAATCGGCGAGGAAAGAAATATGTGGAAAAAAGATAAGAAGAAGAGACGCAATGATAGGACACATGTTTAGGCATCAGGAAATAACTTTTGTAGTACTTGAGGGGTAATTTACGTAGTCTGCAATTTCCTGAACTGGACACAGATGAAGGAATAGCAATGCAGAGAAACAAGATGAACAAAATTAATTATTTATAACACTAAAAGAAGTCGTCAATGACATAGGATAATCTTTAAAGACAAAATGAAACTAGTGCAATGCCCGAATATTTAAATTATTTTAACATACGGTACATAGTCAGCCGAAGTGTAAAACATTCGTATTAAGAAAAACAAAGAAACGTCTTTACTGCTACATGACAAATAGTCCAGGTGCAATCTCAAATGCTTCTTTATTTCGTCATCATCTTTGTTAAAACCTGTTCCCTCAATCTTCCCACGTCTCTCCTGCGGGAAGATGAGCGCCCACTTATCACTTCCGTAAGGTACGCCAACATTTCAGGGATTTTTGCATCTGACTAAACGCCCCCCTTCCCCCCCCCCCCCCCCACCTCTCTCTTTGTTATTTATTTGTTTATTTATTTGTTTATTTATTTTTCTTGAAAGACTTTATCCTTGACTAATGCGCTCTCGTTATACTTGGCGCGTCACCCACACTGCGATCTTGTGCTCGCGATCTCATGAGCTCATGTTTGCCAACGATGGTGAGTTCCAAGGAGGAGGAAACGAAGGAAAATTTGGGTTTATGATACTGTCGACGATGACATCATGAAGTTTCGCTGATGCAAATAACATGTTAGAAGGAAGCTAAAATTAAAAAGAAATCTATCTGATCTTGTACACATGTACATGTTAATAGTCATTAATCTCTGGTGGTGCATATTAGGTAAACCGTTCATAGTAAACTGTTGTGCAGAAAAATGGTGTCAATTACATTTATGACAGTGATAAGTTTCCATTCTTTCGTAGACTATAAATCATCAATTCCGAGCGTTCAAAGAAGGAAGTAATATTGAAATAGTGACAAAACAATTTAACTTTTCTGGATAAATTTCAATAAAGCGG
This sequence comes from Schistocerca americana, assembly GCF_021461395.2. Lineage (NCBI taxonomy): Eukaryota > Metazoa > Arthropoda > Insecta > Orthoptera > Acrididae > Schistocerca > Schistocerca americana. The sequence continues at coordinate 356,016,969 of NC_060124.1, forward strand.
CTACCAGTCGTCATTAAATCTAATTCACGTCATTAACATGGGAAATCCCTGATATCATAATTGGTATGTGTGTCGTACTGACAACGACTGTAACAGAATCTCATAATTTCGTCTGTTATAGGATATTAGGAACATGTTTTAGATAATTCCCACTTTTAATTTTTTCATACTTGGCTCAATAACATCTCCAAGAAAAGGAATAGAAGAGCTTATATATCTCGAAACAAAAAGATTGCAAAATTCATTGAGTTTCGATTTGACTAGTCTTCTCACAATATATAATCAAGAAAAAATAGTGTAGTTTGGAACACTCGCACTAGTCACTTTCTAGAATAGCAAATTAATTGCAGTCCGAAATAGTATTAACGAATGTAGGGAAGCGTCTTTTCTGAAGCGAAAGTGTTTATTGAGTAAACAAGCGACTGAAAACGCAGTTAAGAATAGTATAATTGCTAGTGAACTGAAATAAACGGTGTAAAATTATACGTGATTGTAATGCATTATTATTGAGAAACATTTTCGTTTGACCTTAGTCCATACAAGACAGGCACTGTGAAGTATTACATACACGGTCGCCACAATATGTAGAGGGCAGTACTCTAAATCGCTAACACTCTTATTCTTTTGCTGATGTTGTTATCATCTACGACGTTTACGCAGTAACGACGATTTTGATTCAACCACCAGCTGCTTCTTGTAAGAACGGATTCCATCTAAAGATATTGCAGTGCTAAGCACGTCTATTGTAAATTTCAGCACCTGATAAGCCTACTAAATACCGGCATTTAGATAATTAGACTAACAGAAATTGCGAAAAATAATTGCACTCACTTCCACTCTCACAACCTTAGTTCCAGCAGTATCTCATATCGTACGTTCGAAACTTCTGTGTGAGGACCTGTCGTGAGCCGTGCTTGGGTAGCTCAGTCGGTGGAGCCCTTGCCCGCAATAGCAAACGTCCCGAGTTCGAGTTTTATATCATTTTTTTTATAACGTTGCACACTCCGTTGCAGAATGAAAAATTCAATCTGGAAACATCCCTCAGGCTGTGGCTAAACCATGTCTCCGCAGTATCATTTCTTCCAGCTGTGCTTGTCTTGCAAGCTACGTAGGAGAACTTCTGTGAAGTTTGGAAAGTCAGAAGAAAGTATATGTTCCTGCAGACGTAGTTCTGTTGTGGTACCCATAACAGGTGCATCCCTAACTAAATGTCACAACTGGAAATGTACACCAAGTGGAGAAAAACGTATAAATTGCACGCAGATTAACAGTAAAATTCTGGTAGCATATGGACCTAATGCAATGCCGCATCCAGCCGTAGTTGCCAACAGCTTGACCAAAGCCACAGTCACCCTGAAAAGGACCGCAGAAAGTAGGTCGAAACGTGGACAATTTTATTGTTTTAGTAGCTCACAATGATGCGGCCCAATATCCAAAATTATTTTATCCAAAATGACACCGGCCATGGAAGACTACAAACTTATAAGGGTGATTTAATTAAAACTTCCGGGCTGAATTGCTGTGGTCCATATATAAAACTTCTTCTCCTTCCTGACGCTTCGTTGCCTGCTGAGGGCAACATCTTCTGAGGTGAATTGGCGACTGGCTGCTAGGCGCTGGAGGTCCCGCTTATATAGAGCGCTGAGATGGAGCCACCACTCATCACGCGCTTTCGACTTTAAAACTATCTCTGGCTGGTGCCATCTCCCTCGATTATAGGTAATCGATTGTCACTTCGTTGGTACACAGTCGACCGCCATATCTTGTCTAGTTTTAATCCTTCTTCTTTTTTATTAAAATTATTTTCGTGCTTGTAAATCTCTATAGCTTCTCTATACATGGGGGTATAATAATGTGAGGTCCTAGCTATCACGTTTGTCTCACTAAATTTTATTTCGTGATCACCGTCTTTGAAAACGTGTTTCGCTACAGCTGATTTGTCAATTTGTCCCAATCTACAGTTCCTTTTGTGTTCAGTTAGGCGGGTATTAACACTCCTTTTAGTTGTGTAGCTGTAGCATGGTTTATATTGGGACAAGTAAAAGGAGTGTTAATACCCGCCTAACTGAACACAAAAGGAACTGTAGATTGGGACAAACTGACAAATCAGCTGTAGCGGAACACGTTTTCAAAGACGGTGATCACGAAATAAAATTTAGTGAGACAAACGAGATAGCTAAGACCTCACATTATTATCCTCGCTTGTATAGAGAAGCTATAGAGATCTGCAAGCACGAAAATAATTTTAATAAAATAGAAGAAGGATTAAAACTAGACAAGATATGGCGGTCGACTTTGTACCAACGAAGTGGCAATCGATTACCTGTAATCGAGAGAGATGACACTAGCCAGAGATAGTTTTAAAGTCGAAAGCACGTGATGAGTGGTGGCGCCGTCTAAGCGCTCTATATAAGCGGGACCTCCAGCGCCTAGCAGCCAGTCGCCGACTCACCTCAGAAGATGTTGCCCGCAGTAGGCAAAGAAACGTCAGGAAGGAGAAGAAGTTTTATATATGGACCACGGCAATTCAGCCCGGAAGTTTTAATTAATGAAGAGCTTACATGTTATTATAAGGGTGATGCTAGTCGACAAGTCCATATCATGAACCATACAATTAGCATGTGCTGAAAGAATACATGGAGGAGGAAGGTGAGACGAGAGAGCTATTTATCGAATGATAAGGACGTTGACACAGCGGTTCTCTAATGGTTCCGTGACCAAGGAAAGGATTTATACTGTCGAGAAACTGAACGATTGGTAGAAGATTGCGGCCACTGTTTACAATGCTTGTGGCGTGTTGCAAAATTCCGTCATGCATCTGTGTCACTTTGAAGTATAGTGCAGCACTCAGGTGTAACTTACTTTTTGAGGATCTATCGTACAAATTGTTAACAGTAATGATCCTGTAACATTCCTTTGTGATATAACACATGTTACTGCAAAGTCTGGAGATGTCTTTCCAACATGCCGTGTTCTGTTTGCTAGGGACTACCCAGAAAAAAGCTTATATGATATTCCGTAAACTCTTACTTTGTTGACTGATCTTCAATGTGGAGCAGCATCGAACATCTTCTGAGAGTCGAAAACACAGCATCAACACGGGTGTCATTATCTGTTGCCCTATAGAAATCGTGGACAAACATGGCGGTAACAGAACGCGAGGCGAGTTTAATCAAAATGCTCGACGAACTGGAATGTGTAGTGCAGCACTCCACCCGCTCGCTCGCCGACCACGGCAGTTCGTTGCTGTCCCCACACAGCCCGTGGCGAGTGATCCCGTCCACGGGCTTGTAACACGCCGCGGCCGGCCCCTGTAACATATGCAGGCCCGCGTCGCAGGCAGCAGGCAGCGGCCACTCTATAAGCGGACAAGCCTGCTGGAAACACAACACGGCAGACACCCAACACTGCAGCTCAGCCACAGCCGTACGAGGGAGCCTACGTCTGGGCAGCGTGCTCAAACACGGCTGCGATATCACACCACTGCTTTACACGACATTAACCAAAGAAGATAATCAGCATCTACATTAGATAATTTTTATTTTGGCTGGAGCCACAGTCATGATATTTTTTTTGAATGATGCCGATGCGATTTGCCTCTATCAATTTTGACTTTATTGTGATATGACCCAGATTTTGGCTTTAGGACAATTTCAAGTACAAAATCTTCTTTACATTAATGTTATTTTCCGACATAGAAATAAGTTTTTGTACTTCAAAATGGCCCAAATTCAAAATCTGGAGAGTATAACAATAAAATAAAAATTATACAGCAGCATCATTCAAAATGTCTACATCAGGGCTTAGACCAATTCCATTTCTTTACGGTTGATCCTATCACCTCAGGTTTTCTCAATGATCGTTTACTTTATGGTGCGATATGGTCTCTAGAATGGGTCTAGCGTTGCCAAACTGTTATGCTTTTAAAAAAGTCCTATTTCAGAACTGCCAAAAGATACTTATGAAATCAATCTCTATTTACTACCGCTTCGGTCATCTTATTACCAGGCATCATCAAAATTCTTTACAGCAGCCCATCTGGTAGCATCAAATAAAATAAAAACCATCCTACGCCACTAGTGTCAATAGTAAAAATGTAGAACTTAGTGAATAGTAAAATGTAGTAATATTCCATTTCACTATTAACAACAGTGCCATATGAGAGCTTTTATTGGATTTTACACCAAAGTAAGTTGTCATATCAACTGCTGTAAGGAATTTTGTGATACTTGATGATGATCACATTGTCGAAGCCGTAACACTTTCTTTTACTTCTTCCCCTAGTATTGGGTTCCACATCCTCCGCGATTATTAGATTCTCCAACAAATTGTGTGTTAGCCGTATTTTTTAATTGCTTGTCCATATTTTTGTGCTACTTTAAAACTTCTTGCGCTGTCGAAAGATTCTTCTACGTCAATAAATCCTATGTAGGTGACTTGATGTTTCATACATCTTGCTATTATCAAGTGCGACGTCAGGTCTCTCTGGCAACTTATCCTTCTACAGGCAAACTAATGGTCAGTTAACACATCCCCGGTTTCTTTTCTATTCTTCTAAATATTATTCCTTTGCGCAACTAGGATGCATGAGCTATTAAGCTGAAGTACTTGTCTTTGACATGACACTACATTACTCATCGCCGCGCGGGATAGCCATGCGGTCTCGGGCGCCTTGTCATGGTTCGCGCGGCTTCTCCCGTCCGAGGTTCGAGTCCTCCCTCGGGCGCATGGGTGTGTGTTGTCCTTAGCGTAAGGTAGTTTATGTTAGATTAAGTAGTGTGTAAGCCTAGGGAGCGACGACCTCAGCAGTTTGGTCCTGTAGCCCTTACCACAAGTTTCAGTATTCCATTACTCATCACTATATGTTAAATCGGTATTGGGACGGAATGATGTAAGACACACGCATATAAAAAGAAGAGTAGCTCAAATGACGTCTTTGATTTTCGCCTGGAGAGGTGTAACATATGGGCAAATGGTATTAAAGTATCCACTGATGGGTAAAATCACTGATCAACTATACGTGAGTACCATCTACTCCTGTCCTGACCTACAAGTACAACGTTCATACTCTCTTCCTCAGAACATTTCAGTGTTTACTGCAAAGGCAGGAGCTAACATAAATTCTGCCGAGTTTGTCAGTGTGCTTGGACTAAACGAGGTATTAATTGTATCGTACTAATTATGAAGGTAAGTAGCAGTAGCTGAACCAACGCGAAGCAAAAAAAAAAAAAAAAAAAATGTTTACAATAAGAAGGAGATTCAGGCTTGTATTTTGCTCTGACAGAAAAATTTCGTTAGACACGTCGCAATTGCTATAACTTGGATTCAGCGTTTCAGAATAGTTTTCACTAACATCGTTTCAGGGCATCTCATCTTCGTTGATTTCGTCCCTATTCATTTCATTCATTCCATTTACGTGAATTTAATTTGTCTAATACACAAGGTTATTCAGATTTATAGTACAAGAAATTTTCCTATAAAATATGTATTTTGAGGCAATTAGATAAGGGCAAATAGAACTCCAAACCTTTATCTTTGACTTAGTGGCTAGGCTTATCTTAAATTAAATCTTTTCTGGTCGATGGACTGGTAAAAGTTGTCCAATGACTTGTCCAACCTGGGTAATATATTTAAGTCCCATTGATCATTTCTTTTGGGAATTCGTCAGACAAATTGCGAATCAACAGTTTCCAATAACAGAAGATAAATTGTAAAATAGAACTTGTGAGGAATGGTTGTCGCTTCCAGATGCAGAAATACTTTGGAGTAGTCAAAGTTCATAAATGGGGACATGGTTATGCTTAGAAAAAAGCAAACAGCATTTTGAACACGTATTACTGAAAACCAATACAGAAAATTTTATATTTTATAATAAGTTTCTTAAAAGTTTTACAACTGTAATCGACTGGTTTGGCGACCTATTATGAACTATTATAGCTCCTAGGTTCTTTTACACATATATATTTTAATTTCCTAATGTAGTCCTTATACAGCATTTGGTGTGCTTTCTACATTTTCAAGTTCTTACAAAACTGAATATTTCTTCCTTTATTATATGAGCTTGTACATCTGTACCAGTCTTTTCTTGCTTATTATTTTACTCTTCTTCAATTATTTAACAGACATTAATCAGTTAACTTTCAAATTTTGTGATCTGTCTCATTAGTTTACAGTAAAATTATCCTATAAAATTTCGCCAGCTTCTAGCTAGCTGCAAGCCACAGGGTTCTATTAGAAATGGGCTTGTGACATCAAGGTAAATTAGTGAGGTACTACACGTTTCGTTCCCATGTTGACCGATAGCTACTCATGGCGACACATCTGCGAATGGCAGCTTCCTAGCCGTAGACGTATGCTTATCGTTGAGCTTCGCATCGCCTATCTCCGTGGCAACAGACGCTGAATCGGCTTGTTATGGTGCTTTCGTTTCCGTAGCGACTGCTGGCGTTCCCTGTCGGTACATCTTTGGTTGAACGACTGTCCTACCACGGATGTGTTTCATTGATGGACTCTAGGCCGCTTGTTTCCATGGCGACTGGTGGTGTCGTTTAGATATATCTTTGCATTGCTGTATAGTTTCTTACAGTCTTTGACAAAGACGTCTCAGTTTATTATTTCCACGTATTGACCACAGGTGGCAGCGCTCCTTACTTTACCCGATTTATCTCAGTTGGCCTCTTCATTCTCTTTTTATATTATTCTAAATATGTTTGTGTCTGACAATTAATATTGATGTATTACAACTTATCTATTCATATATTTCAGTTTTTCAAAATACTTATCTATATTTTTCGATGTACACTCCTGGAAATGGGAAAAAGAACACATTGACACCGGTGTGTCAGACCCACCATACTTGCTCCGGACACTGCGAGAGGGCTGTACAAGCAATGATCACACGCACGGCACAGCGGACACACCAGGAACCGCGGTGTTGGCCGTCGAATGGCGCTAGCTGCGCAGCATTTGTGCACCGCCGCCGTCAGTGTCAGCCAGTTTGCCGTGGCATACGGAGCTCCATCGCAGTCTTTAACACTGGTAGCATGCCGCGACAGCGTGGACGTGAACCGTATGTGCAGTTGACGGACTTTGAGCGAGGGTGTATAGTGGGCATGCGGGAGGCCGGGTGGACGTACCACCAAATTGCTCAACACGTGGGGCGTGCGGTCTCCACAGTACATCGATGTTGTCGCCAGTGGTCGGCGGAAGGTGCACATGCCCGTCGACCTGGGACCGGACCGCAGCGACGCACGGATGCACGCCAAGACCGTAGGATCCTACGCAGTGCCGTAGGGGACCGCACCGCCACTTCCCAGCAAATTAGGGACACTGCTGCTCCTGGGGTATCGGCGAGGACCATTCGCAACCGTCTCCATGAAGCTGGGCTACGGTCCCGCACACCGTTAGGCCGTCTTCCGCTCACGCCCCAACATCGTGCAGCCCGCCTCCACTGGTGTCGCGACAGGCGTGAATGGAGGGACGAATGGAGACGTGTCGTCTTCAGCGATGAGAGTCGCTTCTGCCTTGGTGCCAATGATGGTCGTATGCGTGTTTGGCGCCGTGCAGGTGAGCGCCACAATCAGGACTGCATACGACCGAGGCACACAGGGCCAACACCCGGCATCATGGTGTGGGGAGCGATCTCCTACACTGGCCGTACACCACCGGTGATCGTCGAGGGGACACTGAATAGTGCACGGTACATCCAAACCGTCATCGAACCCATCGTTCTACCATTCCTAGACCGGCAAGGGAACTTGCTGTTCCCACAGGACAATGCACGTCCGCATGTATCCCGTGCCACCCAACGTGCTCTAGAAGGTGTAAGTCAACTACCCTGGCCAGCAAGATCTCCGGATATGTCCCCCATTGAGCATGTTTGGGACTGGATGAAGCGTCGTCTCACGCGGTCTGCACGTCCAGCACGAACGGTGGTCCAACTGAGGCGCCAGGTGGAAATGGCATGGCAAGCCGTTCCACAGGACTACATCCAGCATCTCTACGATCGTCTCCATGGGAGAATAGCAGCCTGCATTGCTGCGAAAGGTGGATATACACTGTACTAGTGCCGACATTGTGCATGCTCTGTTGCCTGTGTCTATGTGCCTGTGGTTCTGTCAGTGTGATCATGTGATGTATCTGACCCCAGGAATGTGTCAATAAAGTTTCCCCTTCCTGGGACAATGAATTCACGGTGTTCTTATTTCAATTTCCAGGAGTGTATTTACATACTTGATCATTGTATTTTCTCTTCGTTGGTGCTTTCTGTTATCTTGCGCTAGACGATGGGCCAAGCTTCGCCTTTAAACTCGTCGTACTTTTGCGCTGTTCAGAAGCAGATGAACATGCTGTCCGACGTACAGGTCGGTTCCGCTCAGTGCCTCCGCGGCTCGCTGAAGGATATAAATGTTTTTTATTTTATCGTCATTTATACTGTCTTCTCTATGTACTGTATACGTGCTTAGAAGTTCCTGATCAGCTTCTAAAAAAAAAGTGTCTAATTTTCAGAGATGATCTGTGTAGACTGAAACCAGTTACCAACAAAAAAACGCTTTTTTTCCCAGTTAATACTGATTATTTTACTACAGTTTAGTTTGGATTACCGTTATTCCAAATATGTTGTCAAAAACAAAAAGGCTTTCCTTATTAAAGACATATCCATTCACCTACAAATATACTTTTAAACTATTGTCCAAATTGTCAGGTTAAGGAAGAGTGTTGATGATATCACAGAATCGGCGCAGAATACAAAAAGTATTTCGTAGGTCAGCTTTGAGGGATTTACTCAGCGGTGCTAACTTTGCCCACGTTGCTGCTTGCAATCCTGCAGTTGAGTTAGCTTCCTCTATTTTACAGAAGCTCCTAAATAATGTAACCTTCGCCATTCTATTTGCCCTAACTTGTTTGCCTAAAATGCATTTTTTGCCAAAAAGTTTGGATGCAGCCTTTCCAAGAAATAGTGCTCTTACATATGTCTGAAATTCGTTGTATAGCCCTTTCGAAACATAAGCCATGGTCCTCCAACAAATACATTTACCACAGTAATAATATTCTCACATATACTATGGATTTATTCCGTGGAATTAATAAAAATGAGGTGCAGTGGCAGAGTCTGAATAAAGCCTGGAGACGCAGTGAGATTATACTTTATTTTCACAATGAATGAATCTTTTATTTTTTCCTAAAGATTTTCGTGGAGAGAAATATTTAAAAATCTAAAAGAAAATATTGATAGAGATCGGTTATTGCTGAGTCGTAGAAAATGAACAAAACACCTACAAAAATTCAATCACATAAGAATACATTGAAATGTAAATAAATTTTATTGAATGAAAAAATTGACAGAGGTGGTACAGATAAGCAACAAAAATGATGGTGAAAAAATAGATGTGAACATATAAAAATGTAAGAATAGTAAATAAACAGAAAAATCTGATAAAGACTAATTAAACATAAAAAAGAATAATGATTGGTCCAATTGCTCATATTGGTAAATACTGCTCTGAGTCCAGGTCTGGCAAGAGTTTTCATTTGTTATAGTATGTGTAGCTCTTTATTAATTCTTCACATTCCATCTTTGTATCTATCAAGGCAGCATTTCATACATTAAAAGGCTTTTACAATGAAACACACTTATTTTGTGTTACACAGACCACCAGCCTTTTGGAATCTTGTAAACTGTTTTCAGGAAACATAAATTCTGACGCTGGTAATAGCAGAAAGAACATGAAATGTGAGGACGTCTTCTTAGCTTTTTTAACTTTGACCCTGCTCTTATGTTAGTAATAGTAGAAAGAATAGGAAATGTCTGGTTGCCTTCTTAGCTTTCATTCATAGTAGGAAAACCCTTCGACAATCTAAGGTGGAATTAGATATCTGAAATCCTTAGAACAGGTAAAGCATAGACACAGACGAGATGTGTACAATGTTTAAAAACAAGCCGTCACGAAAGTTGAAGACTAGTTTGTGCTAGTATATTAGGCATAGCTGAAGACGGTCACCTCTGTTGCTTAGCTCGTGATTTTAGAGGTTTTAGTGCTCTCCTGTCTACAGTCATGGAGGATGTAAACATTTACAGAACATTGCCAAATCATAGTCCCTAATTTTTCCTCTGTCCCTTGTTCGACCAACCCTTATCGAGCTACAAAGATACTACACAGGGCCCAGTGACAACAGCCAGTACATTCTTGTCTCTCCTCGCCAGATTAGACAAATATTGCTGTTATATCCCTTCATCTTCAAATACACTACCAGGCCCAAATCATATGAGGAGTTCCTCCGACTCCTTCGGCACACTTTAACGACAGTACTCGTTTGCCCTTTAAAGTTAGCTCATTTTTCCGTCGGTGCTAGGCAGACTATGATGATAAAATTAAAAAAGAATAACACTTTATGATGTTCTGCAAATTTATATTTATTTGGTCACGAACTGGCTTTCGGTTTCTCAGGCCATCTTCAGGTGACAACTGAACATTTGCGACTTACACGGATGTTATTTCTACAAAAGATACAAAATATGACAAAGTATTTACATAGGAAAACGATTACAATAATTGCATTAACTAAATAAGCGTAAACGAAGTTTTATGTGGAGACACATAACAAATCAAAAGAAATAAAATGAATTCACTGTCTGAATCTAAAATTTGTAAAGAAAACTTAGTTTAACAAGGCGAAAAGTTGAAATTGAGTCTAATCATTTAATTCTAGGATGACATTCTGTGTCATGTGTTTGCAGATTTCCATTATTTCTAAGAGGATCATGTTTCTGCTTTTTTTTGACACAATGTAAAACCTGATATTCTGCATCATAAGCACGGTTTTCTGCTGAAAGATGATCATCAAATGTCGAATCTTTCTTTCTTAATCGCCAGCTCATCTCATTTTCACGTAGTCTAATTGCCACAGCTCTGCCTGACTGACCAGTGTACACTTTTTCACACTGTTTGCAAGAGATTTTACACACTCTACACTGTGCCAACAGCTGCATTTTGTCTGTACTATTGAATAAAAATTTGCATATGTTATTGGTATTATAAAATGCAGCTCTGTAGTTGTGAGAATTAACAGTTTTGCAAGTTTGTCTGAAATGTTAGCAATATACAGAGATTGCACCAGGCTTTGAAACTATCGAGTGATTGCTGTTGGTCAGCGTTCACAACTGGTGTAATTTTATTCATTTTCTTTTCTCATAGACTATTATCGATCAGGGCAGAGTTATAGCCATTGCTAGAAGCGATTTGTTTGATGGGTTTAGTTCTGCTGGAAAGGCTGCTTTTGATAATGGAAAATATGTGAGTCTCTGCACAATTGAATGGAAAACAGCATGTTTGTGGCTGTTTGGATGCAGGGAGCTTGCGGGGATTACTGTATCAAAAGCTATGTTTTTTTGTGTAAAGGCAAAATACGTGTTTTCTTGTACTAATATCTATATCAAGGTCCAAGAAATTTGAAGAAGAGCAGCAGAGGGGCACTTCTACAAATTTCTTGGACCTAAATATGGATATTAATACAACGAAACACATATTTCGCATTTTGTAGAAGAGTCTCCCCGTTCCTGAGTCAACTGAATTTTCTTACATTGTGAGTTTAAATGTTGTAGTGATATATCTAACTGACCAGTGGTACTGGTCTCCAAACACAGCATATCATCGACATATTTGAACCAGCAACTAATATTACAATTTAGTGGCTCTTTCTGTGAGAATTTTTTTCGAAATTGTGCATCAAAATTTCGGATAGTATTCGACTAAGTGGTGAACCCCTAACTAAGTCATCAGATTGACTATAACACTTGTATTGAATACTTGTTTTGTTTACCTTTTGTTTACAGATGAACATCAGCAGCTTGCTGAGGGCAAACTGAGGTTTGTAAGGTAGAGAAATTTTAGTAGATTCTAAAAAAATACCATGTTATCTGTAGGTGTTTCCATTTGTGCTTTATCTGTGGACTCAAATGCCACAGCTGGGGAAAGAAAAAATGTCCTTTTCTGCATTACAACAGGCAAACAAACTGTGAAATTACAAGGTCGAAAAAATATAATCTCCAGAGGTTGGCACCTTCTCGAACCAAATGCAGTGCAACATGCAATCGCACAGTTACGGATTCTGAAACAAAGTCAGCAAGCCTCCACACTATGTTGTCAGCTGGGTAAGTCTCGATTGAGTCGAAGGCTGTGAAGAGTCGCTTGTAACTGCCAACTGGAGGATAGTTTTGGGACGTTTCTCACATTGTTTGAGCCTTATATTGGGCTTATGATTACATTATACAAACAACTCGAGGAATGTAGCTTCCAAAATGCAAATTAATGCAAGAAATCCCTTAAGAGAATCAGATGGAAAACTTTGTAAGCAAACAGAGTGTTATAGATAGAAACAAAATTTAATAAAGTTTAAAGGGTATTTCCCATATCTGCTTTGAGGAATACTAGTCACTGCTGTCTTTCACTAATTGGTTCTGGTGATGTCCAACAGTATCAGTTCTGTTTCTTTTTCCAGTTTCAGATTGTTTAATTTTCAGTGTCAACCCCACACTGTTCGTATATGAATAACAGCAATTTTCCTGAATACCTTCCAATATTATTTCCTAATGCATTCGGTTCAGGGGACAAAATCATATAAAAATGTAGTTCATGATATTTAACCCAAAGAAGGTGGTGTCCATACTTATAATAATAACATAGAAAGATGTAATGTTGAGTGCTAATAAACTGGTGCAAGTGTTTATACTCCCTTATTTTTATATCATTACCGATTTCGTCCCCTGAAATCCACATGGTGAACATCTGCATAACAATAAATCAAGAAGTGATGGCAACACTGAGACATCCACCGATATGATAATTTTCTAACATTAAGATCGGAAGAAAGTTGCGCTCCAAAATTATTCAACCACCTTCCTTCATTCCCGGTAACACTGGCACAAAGTGTAGAAACAGAGAACATGCCACTTGTTCCAAGTGTTATGCAGTCTAGGTGTAATGTATTACCTGCAGTGATTGCCCCATATGGTACATTGGACACACTGGCAGTAGCTTTAGTATCAGGTTTAAAGAGTTTTTAGCTCAAAATCTGCCTTTAGTACACAATTTCGTGATTAGAGACATTCCGTCACCGATGTCCCTAGTAACGTAACATAACGTAACAACATTACATTGAGAAAAGAAGAGCCACATCTTGAAGAAGGTCGAAATTAGAAGACCCTTCAGCCGTTTTCCAGGCCAAACCTTGAATGGACAAACAGATTTAAGGCATCGTAGTATTTTGGCAAATTTCGACTGCCTAAGCTGTATGACGTAATATTCTGTACTTACTTTACCTACTTCAATTTTTTTCCTCCTGGGCCTTTCTATTTTCCTCCCCCATCTCCTCGTCCCCCCATATCACCGTCCTCCTGCTACACGCTCGTTATTAGCTTAATTTTGCACATCTTCCTTTCAAGTTTGTTTCTAAAAAATTTCTCGTGTTTTTACTATACTTAAAAAAGTATCAAAATCCACTAGTCTTCACTCCTTTTAATGGTAAAAACACGAAAAACTTTTAAAACATTTTTACAAAACAATGATTTTTAGAATTTTAAAGTTTTCTTCAGTGGATACTGGCGGAAGATCTGTTCCTTTGCTGTAATATAGTATATGCGTCTGACGTTCATCTTTTTAGTCATTGAGCGTCCTTCAGTCAAAAGTTCCCTTAGGTTAGCATAACTTATCAACGTTAATAATGAAAATAAATGTCATGTCTCACTATTATATTCTGCGGATTGTTTTCAAAAGATTTTGTACCTTTTATTCCAATAATCCTTGTTCTCATTCACCATTCGTGTGTCCTGCAGAAGGTCACTGACTATGAGGTTGAGCCTATACGTCACCAGAACTAGTGTGACCCATCTATAGGCAAAGCTGTTTACTTCATGCAGTTAGTAACAGACAGCATGCAGTACTGTCCCCTGTTCGTGATTGTGTATAGACCAGAGGAGCGGTAAGTATGGTTTTCAGATTCTACTTTTCCGTCAATAGCTATTTAATTGTTTTCTTCAAGTTACTTAGAATATTCCTCCACTTAGTTTTTCATGCTAGCCACATATTAGATCTTCACAGCTTTTTATATGCTTTCACCTCACCAATGGATCACAGTGTTAAAATTTATTTATGCCCCATCCACCATATTGGATTGGAATCCCTGCATCTGGTTGTTTTATTCAATGACATAGCGCCTTTTATCGGTGTTTTGTTCTGGCAGGCAAAGAATTTTGGGTACATATTTCGGAGCTTTTTAGCTCTAATCTTTTAGTTATGTGCAAATATTTTAATATTCTTATGTAACAGTTTTAAACGTTTTTTAAAAAATTTTAAAAATCTTAAAATATTTTTGAAAATGGTCACATTAACTGATATATCTGTTTCGTTGTTATGCAGGAGTTCACCTGAAGATGAGGCTTTTAGTACCATGAAATAAAGGACTAAATACAACTGTAGCGATTATTAATACCCAGGCTGATTACTCGTAGCTGTGGTTGCTGTCCCTACAAGTTTTTCTCCAGATTCATTATAAATAACCCCAAAAAATGCGTTTAAATTTTTCTTACTTTTATGTATTTATTTGACATGGTTAGATTAGGGCATTCAACCCCTCTCACATATTGTAGCAAGGTTTTTTACACACAATATTATATACACCAAAATTAATCTAGAAGTTATAATAATTTTAATGTCATAAGTAGTAACGATTTGTAGGTATCTAATGACAACGTGAATAATGATGCTGACTGAGAAATATTAGCTATACTACTACAACAACAACAACTACTACTACTAATACCACCATCACTACAGCTGCTGCTGCTGCTGGTAGTAGTAGTAGTAGTAGAAGTAGGACTAGTAGTAGATATGATGCTGATGATGATACTGATATTAGTTGATATTAGATATTTTCTGACTTAGCGAGTTTTGAGGGAGTCAAATTTAGGCACACTGCACCAGCAAAGGTATCAAAATCATCTAAAAAGTTTCGAGTGAAAAGCTATCACTACTTTGATATGTAATAGTTTTTGTGTATGTTACGTAAAACATAGTTCTTGTAGAGTGAGACAAGTTCAAATTAACAAACCAGTTATATAAAAAATGTAAGTTTTAGAATTTTGTCACCTTTTGAATAGAATTTCATGTCAGGCTGAGAGACGTCACAAATTGAACTGGCTGATATCAAATTATTGAACTTTTAAGCAACTTAAGGTTCCCCACCATGAGGAAATGTGTACGTGTCTCACCGAATCCAGTTCTGGCAAGAACAAAACAAAAACAAAAGGCCGTTTCGCTACGTTTATCGGGGAAAATGTTTCAGGAAGTTTGGACTCGAAGGCGTTAGCTGGGGAGGACACAGGTCGCCCCCACTCTCGGCCACTGGCGGCAGTAGACCCGCCCCCCGGTGTAAAAACCAATTTCACAGAGAGAAAAGATTCCGCCCTCTCCCTCCGCAGCAACAAAGAGGGCAGGGGAGAAAAGAAGTGGAAAAAACAACAATCTCGCCGGCTATTATATCTGTCTCGTCTCCTCCAGCCGCCGCCCCTCCTACTCGGCCGGCTTTCTCCGGGGCGCTGTAGCGCACGTCTTTTGTTCGCGTCTGCCGCTGCGTGGCGCGTATCGAGCTTCTTTTGTTTCGCCGCTGGTAGCGTCGCGAGTGGCTGGCGTGCCTAATGACGCGAGAGGGGTTAAGAAGACCGGGCGCCGTACGAGACAATTCTGTTTGCGGCGCGCTCGCCGAGGCTGCAAACGAGTCCAAAGCCTCTGAGCAAGACGTTGGTCTCTCCGCAACCGCTGCTAAGCTGAGGAGCTTTACAATTAGTACAGATAATAAACGCAGAGTAAAGGCACAAAAAATTCAAATCCACCATTATCACACTGGTTTTGGTATTACCTGCCTTACTATCGTTCGTCATAGATGAATGATTTATATCTGTTTCTTTCTGCGCAGTTAATAATGATTTGACGTCACAGGACACAGGGTACTTTTGAATTATGGAGAAGCCAAAATATCTTTTATTACTTTATTAAATTCTATTTTTTTTCTTGACTACCTTGACATACACTTAACTGGGTTCAGAATGAAAATGACCGCTGTATACTAAATTTTAAACCCACACTCATTTACGCTTCCATTCTCCATTATTTACATTATTGAGGACTATTAGTATTTCACGAAAACAGAAAAAAAATACCTGGTAGGTTTTGCTTCCAGAGACTGTGGTTGCAATGTAGGGCATATGTCGGTAACACTGCTCGTTTCCTGCATCAGTAGATGATAACCTTTGCTCCTGTTTATTTTCGCTTTGTCGAAGTGTTTTTGTTCTTTACGTCTTACTGCAAGTTTGTTCCCTAAGTGCTAGAGATATCTGTGATTCTATATATTCATTAGTGTGCAATAAATGATAACAGTGCCACACATCAAGAAATTCCACAAAGCAAAATTTAGGAGTTCCCAGTTTCCAAACAAATTAGTCCACATCATTCAGAAGACATATATATCAATTCTTCAGGGATGATTCCAGTCTTTGTGTTAAGGGTGATGTTGTTTGTAGTGGATCCTAAACCTTTCCTACTAGTGAGTTTTAGTTACTTTCAGGTGATCTACACCATCACATTGTGTACATTTCACCACATACTCTATCAAAGAAGATGCTTCGATAATCAATAATTGGTTATGAGATTATATCACATTACCGTCCACCCCCCCCCCCCCCCCTGCCCCAGAATTTTACCAATAATGATGACTTAAATGTAGAATTCTACTGCTAGACATTTATAATTTCTTTTAAGCACTTGTATATTCATTTATGTAAAATGAATTCATCTCCATAGTAACACTATGGAATCAGATGAATTTCACAGTTATTTTTACTAAAGTATGTCGAAAAAATATAATTAGTACACATTCACCTATGAAGCAATGAGCCCTAAAAAGAATGCCAAGAGGAATCTAGAAGATGAAGAAATGCAGCATGATGACGACTTTGCTTCAGTGATGTTCTGAGGCACATTTGAATATGACTCAAATCTTAATTCGCAATTTGGAAGATGTTAGAGTTTTCAGAATTTAGATACATATATCTCCTTACTTTATAAAGTATTACACTAACTTTTTCTAGTTATTAGATGTGCGAATCTAATAGACATAAAATTTATTACAGATTCACTTAAATCACAGAGGAATAAAAATTTTAGTTAGGCAAAATATTCTAATGGTTAAAATATAAGATATAACAATTTTTATTTTGTTTGGTGTACTTAATGTGTGGAATTAAACAGGTCTAGTGTTTTAACCAACATGGCATGCATTTCTGGTAAAAGTTTGGTCTCCTTCATATGTGTATTTTTTAATTTAATGGTACCTGAATTTTAAAGAAACATTTTAAGTAATTACTTTTAATTATTGTTCTTTATAAACATCAGTAGGTCCTAAATTGTTCAAAATAGTTGCAAATTATTTAGAACGTGTTCTGCATTAACTGTGGTAAACTACAGAGCTGTAAAGCAAAGAAGTGATACATGAAAGAAATAGATGTTGATTTTCACAAAATATCAAGCCGAAAAAGTATCCTGTGTCCTTACAATCACCCTCACTTCTCAGTTGTCTTTAATCATGTTGATCATTAATATGTTTTTCAATGACTCCCAAATGTTTATGGACAACATTATGCAGATGGTTTTTAATACTTTTGGCTAGCTGATCCTATAGCAAAACCTGTCAAATCTGTAACATGATGTATGTTTATCAGGACACAGTCATTCCAGCCAAATAATACGATTTATGGAAACTGTGATGTTGTGCAACATGTCATAAGCTCAACTGGGCAACACTTATTGCATCGTGATCACGCTCTGGGCACGTAGTCGAACACGTGAAACGACTGATAAACGTTTCTTGTCTGCTATCGGCGGTTCATAGCAAGCCCTTATAAGGAAAAGTTTTCTTTTTTGGCCTCTGATTTGGCAGCATACGATAAAAGAGAACACAGAACGACTTGATATGAAAGGGCGGCTGTAGTCTGTGAGGGAACATGCATGGAGAAAAATGTAGGGGACAGTGTTGTACCTTCCTGGCCGGTGTTTCAATCCAGTGACCGATCTTAGAATCACATGAGGGAATCTGCATTACTGACCGTCGTAAGAAATTACTAGTACTTCTTATTGTTTTTATTGTTGTGAGACATGAGGTTGTGTTCCTTGCAGCTTTTCAAAATATTTTGAGTTTTACATATTTAAATGCTGTATGATATATGTATAAAAATATTTGGAATATATTGTTAGTTTTCACCAACAAAATTTTGAGATGAGTAAAATTGTATATATTTCTGAAACTAATTATATAACGTGTTGCCTGTTAAGCCATACATCGTTGTTTGTGTACCATCTTGCACCCTGAAGCAGAAGGATGTCTTCTGCCGTGAAACATGTGGTATCTGCGAATGAACTGAGTTTAACTTTCAATAGAATATTTATTCCTAGGTAGAGAACCATGTAGAGCGAGTATCGTTGAGCATTTTTTCATATTTACAAAAACTTTACTTTTATGGATTAATTTTTATGATTTTTGAAAAAGACTACAGGACAAAATAATTGAATGCCATCACCTAAAAATGGAGTCAGAATACACAGAGTGAATCCACATAAAACTTGCACCACCGCAGATATTGCGGAAATGGGAAGTGCTGTTGATGTGCAATTTTCACATAATGTATTGGTAGTGAGAGGCTCGTATTGTTCGCTAATAAACAGATTGTAATAATACTTTTGAAAGTGTATGTTTGTGCAAACACACACTTTTTTAAATGGAACAATGCCTATTGACATTAACAATCTAAAAGTAGGGTAAATTAGAAAGTCAATGAAGTTAGTTGCAGGATTCTAGTGCGAGTCGTTTAAGAGATATCATATTTAGAAAAATTTCCACACCGACACTTGTTTGTGCTATTCAACCTTGCATAGTTACTAGGTACAATGTTGTTATTTTTGCTTACAGTGTACTACTGTTGCATGGGGTCTTGATTATAAAAATGAAAATGCAGTAATTTTAGTCGCTGTACGTCCGGTTACGAAGTCTCGTATCCGGTTGGCCCTGAGTAGTATTAGTACGCAATCTGACTGCATAGAATAACAAGAAAGAATGAAAGGAAATTTCCGTTAACACAATTAATTAAGTCCCCAGCAACTATAAACGCTACGAAACAACAAAGCACAAGTGTAACTGTTCCGTGTGTGGAAGTGTGATTCAACGTGCACATCTGGCACGGTTCTTCCTCGATACGATAAGATATTTTAAACACCATTTACAATGAAGTAATTAAAAAACCAGAAATACTATAATTGCATAAAGAAACCAGAATTACAGTCTAATACATGAACACAAGCTAGATGCTTTGTTGACTGAACCTGTGACCAAGAGGCATTGTTATTTAGGAAATTTGAAATAATTTTTTTTTGTTACCTTCATATATATTGACGAAAAATACACTGTGATCATTGCAACATCCCCAATCGAACAACATCTGCTGTCTCGTCCAACAGAACTGCACACGACATACCCTCAACTAGTACTGCTATCGACATCCTCTCAACAAGCACTGCCCACGGCAACCTCTGAACTACTACTGCCCAGTGGAGGCGGCTGAATAATACTCTTTGGCGCAATCTCTGGCGCTGTGACTCAGTGTAGCCACCTTTCACTGTGTTCCTTGAATGCAGTGGGACTTGCTAGTCAGGCAGTGTGTGACAGCCCAAGCAGTAGCTCGTAGGTGGACGATGGGATTTACCGATACAGGAAAAAACAGTGTGTGGAGGGTTTAGGAGGAATGTAGTTCGTTCTTGTACGGTGTTTGTGGCAAGATACCACAACAGACGTCAACCACCTCGGAAATCATTTATCAACCTATTCAGTCAATTACTTGAAAGTGGTAGTGTAACATCTAGACTACGTAACAGAAGGACACAAGTGACGGCAGAAGAGGGGTAACTTAATGTTCTAGCTACTATTCCAGTTGATCCGCATGTCATCTCCCGCACAAGGAAGTGGCATGAGTCCAGCAAGTGTCTTACGCATTCTCCATCGATGTAGGATCCACTCCTACCATATCTCTTTTTAGTTTTTTACTGTCAATAGGCATTGTTCCATTTAAAAAAGGGTGTATTGAGACAAAAATTCACTTTCTAAGTATTATTACATTCTGTGAAAACCGCACATCAATAGCACTTTTCATTCCCACATTATTTGCGGTGCAAGTTTTAGGTGATTCACTCTGTATATTAGACGTCTGGCTGGTTAGAGGCGGAAGTCTCAAAAGTGTTCCATGGCTCAATGTTCTCCCCTATACAAGGAGGCTGCGTGTTGAAAACAGTATGGATTTTATTTATACAGGGGGACTACAAATAATCCTTACTACTTAAGACCTTTAAAATCATACTAATATCATTAAAATTGTACTAGATATTCACAAATGGTTTTCAACATGTGATAAGATATCTCATAAACTTTTGTTTCCTTATTCATACACGTCGATGTGTGCATCTTTAGTGACAAAGATAATGCCTAGTTGGAATTCCATTTCTCTCCATGTACGATTCAAGATCTTCGCAGTGACATGTTCAGATGCACTGCGAATGCTTGCTTCAAGTCCTGTAGATCTCTAATCTAGAAAGAAGAATGGTGGTAGTGTGAGGTCAGGGAATCGTGGCGGCTATGGAATTGGACCATCTTGTCCAATCCACCTATCCGGAAATCTTTCGTCTAGAAATTGAGGGGACATTTAGGGACCAGTAGGGTGGTGTCCATTTTTCTCCATGTACGATTCAAGATCTTCGCGGTGACGTGGTCAGATGCGCTGCGAATGCTTGCTTCAAGTCCTGTAGATCTCTAACCTTGGTTTAGTACGCCAGGATGTTTACAAAACCCCACAGGAAGAAGAATTGTGGTGGTGTGAGGTCAGGAAATCGTGGCGGCTGTGAAATTGGACCATCTCGTCCAATCCACCTATCCAGAAACCTTTCGTCTAAAAATTGAGGGGACATTTAGGGACCAGTGGGGTGGTGCCCTATCCTGCTGGAATATGATATCCGGTTGCAGATGCTCTAGTTGTGACCCAGCAAACTCTTGTAACATGTCCAGTAAACACCACTATTGACGGTAGACTCGATGAAAAAGAATGGACCAGTGATGCAACTGTGCAACAGTCTGCACCAGACATCGACGTTAGGAGTGTCTCTTTCCATTTCTCGTGTAACTTTAGACTGCTGTGAACCCCACATCCGAACGTAACAACGATCCAGTTCGCCGGATATGTGAAACGTTGCCTCATCGGAGAAACAAGTATTGCGTGGCATATCCACTGCGAAATGTTCACACTGAGGTTTGTCCGTAGGCTTTAACGCCTGAAATAGTTTCACTTTGTAGGGATACAGTTGTAACCTCTTATGTAAGACACCGTGTACTGTTGATTTTCTCTTTTCCAACTCTCTGGCCACAGTACCTTGTCCACGTTGGCGTATGAAACAGAATGGGCGACCAGTCCCCTTTTTGTGAAGAACACTTTCAGCTTCTATAAAAGACGTCTACTAAGCCCGAATAGATGGTCGAAACGGTGGTTTCCTTCCATAACTCATTGCACTTGGGCATTGGACGTCATCTCTATGAACCAAGCCACGCACTGAGCTTTTTTCTATGATGTCCACATTTGATCAGGTCTCCAAGTTCTAATTTGTGTCAAAATTGCGTCACCTAGAAGTCAAAAAACTTTATGAGCTATCTTATATGTAGTATAGTTTTTAAGATATTAGAGGTGACGGTCTCAACAAACTGATCTTTCGTTGGGAGAGATGTGTTCATCGCCAGGGCGACTGTCTTGAGAAATAAATATGTAGAAATGAAGAATAAAGACATAGAATGTTAGTAACGTTTGTTTTATTTAAAAAGCTTTAGGAGTTTTCACATAAAAAAATCGGAGGCGTTACCTTTCAGATATTTACTGAACGCCCTGAGGAGAGGAGGGATCGGTTAACGGGACACGTGCTGAGGAATGCTATACAACAATTCAAACAAACAACATTAGTAGTTCAAATGATTCAAATGGCTCTGAGCACTATGGGACCTAACTGCTGAGGTCATCAGTTCCCTAGAGCTTAGAACTACTTAAACCTAACTAACCTAAGGACATCAAACACATACATGCCCGAGGCAGGATTCGAACCTGCGACCGTAGCTACTCCTTTCAAAATGACAAAGAGTGTATTCCAATCAAAACTGTCAACAACTTTATCTAAGTCTACGACTATATAGACGTAGATTTTCCTTGCTTTAACCTATCTTCTAAGATAAGTCGAAGGATCAGTATTGTTCAAGTGTTCCTACATTTCTTCGGATCCCAAACTGATCTTCCTCTTTGTCAACTTCTACCACGCTTTTGAGTTTCTGTATAAAAATCGTGTCCGTATTTTGGGGTCCTGGGTTGCTAAACTGAAGCTTCTACAATATTCATTCATATCATCACTTGCCTTCTTTCTGATGGGAATTATTACATTATTCTTTAAGTCAGAGTGTAGTTTCTCTGTAACATATTTCTCGTATACTAGGGGTTTACATATGGCATGCTCTCCCAAGGATCTCGGTAATTCTGACAGAGAGACATTTGTCAATAGTTTGTTCTTTTAGTGGCCTGTCAAATTCTTCTTTTAGTATGATATATCCCACATTCCATTCGTTTATTATGTCTTCCTTTCCATAATATCGTCTTCAATTTCGTTTACGTTGTATATACACCGAAGCACCAAAGAAACTGATACAGGCATGCATATTAAAATATAGAGATATGTGAACAGGCAGAATAAGTCGCTGCGTTCGGCATCTCCTATAGTATAAAACAACAAGTGTCTGGCGCAGTTGTTAGATCGGTTAATGCTGCTACAGTGGCAGGTTATCAAGACTGAGTTTGAACGTGGTGTTACAGTTGGCACGCGAGCGATGGGATACAGCATCTCCTTGGTAGCGATGGAGCGGGGACTTTACCGTACGACCATTTCACGAGTGTACCGTGAATATCAAGAATCCGGTGAAACATGGTCTCTCCGACATCGCTGCTGCCGGAAAAAGATCCTGCAATAACGGAACCAACCACGACTGAAGATAATCGTGAAACGTGACAGAAGTGAAACCCTTCCGCAAATTGATGCAGATTTCAATGCTGGGCCATAAACAAGTGTCAGCGTGCGCTCCATTCAACGAAAAATCATCGATATGGGCTTTCAGAGCCGAAGGCCCATTCGTGTACCCTTGATGACTGCACGACACATAGATTCACTCATGGCCTGGGCCCGTTAAGACTGACATAGCACTGTTGTTGACTGTTGTCGCCTGATCGGACGAGTATCGTTTCAAACTGTATCGACCGTATGGGCGTGTACGGGTATGGAGACAACCTCATGAATCCATGGACCCTGCATGTTAGCAGGGGACTGTTCAAGCCGGTGGAGGCTCTGTAATTGCGTGGGGCGTGTGCAGTTGGAGTGACGTGGGACATACGACTCTGACAGGTGATACTTACGTAAGCATCATGTCTGATCACCTGCATCCATTAATGTCCATTGTGCATTGCAACGAATTTGGGCGATTCCAGCAGGACACTCCGACACCCCACACGTCCAGAATTGCTACAGAGTGGCTCCAGAAACACTCTTCCGAGTTTAAACACTTCCGCTGGCCACCAAACTCCCCAGATATGAGCATTATTGAGTATATTTGGGATACCTTACAACTTGCTGTTCAGAAGAGATCTTCAACCCCTCGTACTCTAACGGATTTAAGAACAGCAATGCAGAATTCATGGTGTCAATTCCCTCCAGCACTACTTCAGAGAGAGTCCACGCCATGTCGTGTTGCGGCACTTCTGCGTTCTCGGGGGGCTCTACACGATTATTCAGGTGTACCAGTTTTTTTGGATCTTCAGTGTGTATGTGTGTATATAGGGTGGCTAGAAACACCTGAGAAGCTTGTAAGGATATTTACGGTTGGGCTATAGTGAGAAATAATTGTTAGGAAAAAATTAGGTACGCTGCGCCGTATTTGAGTTAATTAACATATAAGTTAGCCAATCATTCCTTTAAGAGCGCGAATCGAAACGGCCCCTCCAGAGACTGTGTTGCCAAACGTGTCTTTCGTTTGGTTTCCTAAAACCGAATAAGGCAGCGACACAAAATTGTAGTGGGGTGGTAGTAATGATCGAACCCGAGCCAGAGGCTGAGCTGTCTCGTGCGCAATCGTCTCCGCTATGAAAAAACTAACTCTAATTGTATCTGGCAGGCAGCTTGAATTTGCGTGCGCAACGGTCTGATTGGGTAACTTCAATGACAATTATCTCGGAAACCGCGTAACGAATCGAATTTTTACTTAACAGTTGTTCTGAGCACAACCTGTCCTGTAACACACTTACAAGCTTTTTAGACTGTTTTCGACCACCCTGTATAAAGATGTTTCTCTTTTGTCCAAGATATATTTAATTTTCCTATTGGTGGCGTCTATCCCATAGTATGTATCCACAACTTCACATTTCTCCTTTAGCCCTTCCTGCTCCACCATTTTTAAAGGTCCTATTTACCCGCTTTGTTTGGTTTGTTTTTCTATTTTCTCATTCTGAAATTAAATTCAGTGTATCATGTGTTATCCAAGGTTTTCTACCGGGCTTCTTCTCTTCGTCTATTTGCCAGTTCTCAGAGGCACCCATCCACCCTAATTTTTTTTTTTTATTTACTCGTCAAGTTCCGTAGGACCAAATTGAGGAGCAAATCTCCAAGGCCATGGAACGTGTCAGTACATGAAATTACAACATAAAAGTAATAACAATAAAAATAAAATGTTTACGTACCCGAAAAAAGTCAAGCCATACGTTTAAGTAAACGTAGTCAACAGTAAAACAAGAATCAGCTTAATTTTTCAAGGAACTCCTCGACAGAATAGACGGAGTGACCCCTGAGGAAACTTTTTAGTTTCGATTTGAAAGCGTGTGGATTATTGCTAAGATTTTTTAATTCTAGTGCTAGCTTACTGAAAATGGATGCAGTAGTATACTGCACACCTTTCTGCACGATAGTTAAGGAAGTCCGATCCAAATGCAGTTTTCGTTTCTGCCGAGTATTAACTAAGTGACAGCTGCCTATTCTTGGGAACAAACTAATACTGTTAACAAGAAATGACAGTAAGGAATATACATTCGCCTGTTTCAGTCAATCGTTGTCCGACTGCCAGCACCCCCTGGTTCTTTCAATTTATCCAGTTCGTCGCATATCTACGGTCGCTTTCCTTTCTAGAATTTCAGCGGCTTTAGTCTCCAGTCCACAACCAACAGTCTAAATTATGGTCTCAGTTTCCATATACTAATGGAAACACTGCAGATTAAAATTGGGTTTCTAAATCTGTGTCTCACTGTAAGATAATGTGTCTGACACCTTCCGGCGTTTAGAGATCCTTCTCACACATACAACCATCTTTCATAATTTTTAAACCATCTACGAGCAATAATTGAATTGTGCTCTGCGCACAATTTGAACAGGCGTTTATTCCTTTCCCCCTGGTCCATATTCCCCTACAATTATTCCTTCTCGTCGTTTTCCTACCCTCGAATTTCAGTCCCTTAGCACAGTTAAATTTTCCTCTTTTTTAATTATCTGAATAATTTCCTTTATCTCCTCATACATGATTTCAACTACTATTATACCTTCGGCCAATCCTGTTTCACACATTTCACACTCCGGCACGCAGCAATTCGTATTGTGTTTGTTTCCTTCGGGCTGTGGCGAAACAAACGCTGTATCATTTGAAAGATACAGAGGCGAGCGAGTGTGCCAGGACTTACCTCAGTTTACTGCTACTAGCATCAAGTCATCAAAACAAGCCTGTGCGTAGCATATAAACTATTCCGCCATAATCTAAGAATAAAATTAAAAACGAAAGTAGCTTTTTAAAACCTTATCAACATGTGCTTCAGTATATTAATGCTAAAATTGTTAAATCTCAAGAGTGATCAGATGAATATGTTTCCCTAAGTACATTGTTTTAAGAAGAAAAACCAGTGGCGCTAAATAATAAATCTAGAAAGCCAAAAATTATTCATAATGTGCAAATGTATGTCATAATCACCAGTTACAAGTTTCAACTTGATCGAAATAAAATTTCAATCAAAATCGGCGTTTTTACGAGAAAACGTAAAATTCGTATGAAGTTTCAGTTTGATATAAGCCCCATTAAGCTACCTCTTATGGTTTTCAAATAATTAACTAAAAACTAAATTTGGAACAAGAACTTCCCTTTTTGTAGTAGATTAAGTATCAGTTCTATTAATGATAGTTCTTATTACAGCACTGGATTACATCCATTCAATAATGGAACAAGAATCAGCCAATACCAATGAATACAAGGTCTCTTAAAGTTGTAGTTCAGACGTATGTTCTACTGTCGGTTCCGCTCCAAAAATTCTAGCCGGTTAAGTTTAAATGCAGTTGAGCTAAAACTTTTTCTGTAACTAATTCCAACTTAACTCCATTCATATGAAAATGACTAAGATTCTAAATCGATTAATGACAGAGCTATAAAATAATGTGTCCGAGAAAGTGGGCATTTAGATGCTGCGACTTGCGCATACACCAGATGACGGCAGACGTTCTTTTCGGCTGTCCACTGCGCCAATATATAAATACGGCCTGTGAGGCAGTGACACACTTCACTTCCCACCCCGCTATCATACGGTCTGCATCAGGCAAACGCCGGCTCACGCGATGCCCGAGGCCCACAAGAAAGACACGCCCCGGCGCGTACGTCACGAAGGTGGGCTTGACTCTCTCGCTCCGTCAGCAGACTAATTACGCTTCCGCACCCATTAACTCGTAATTGCGTGTTTACGTACAAATGAGAATTGTGTCTTCTACTGGAATCCGCTATTATGGAGTCTTATTGTTTATTACTCCTACAACGATCGAAAGTCCATATGTCTGTTAACAGTTATGTTTGTACTGGATACAATGAAATTTTATCAGTTGGATGAGGCACTACATCTTGTGTGATATGAGGACTGTTAAGAAGAAGAGACTAAATGCTATAAACGATTTGTTACCTCATTTATGCAGAGCGTAGATCTTAAATACAGCTACTGCACAGTTGTGTATTTTGTTGTAGTACTAGTTTAGCGGTGGCGCCATTGAGTTAATAGACTGTTTTGTCTGGCCCCACTGGCTCAGATGCAGTACCGACTATCCCTCTTGCGGCCCCGTTGTCAATATCTATGAGGAAGAGTTGGTATCTGTAGGTTGTGTCCTTAGAAGGTCTTTTCTTGTCGATATATACAGGGTGGTTCATTGATAGTGACCGGGCCAAATATCTCACGAAATAAGCATCAAATGAAAAAACTACAAAGAACGAAACTCGTCTAGCTTGAAGGGGGAAACCAGATGGCGCTATGGTTGGCCCGCTAGATGGCGCTGCCATAGGTCAAACGAATATCAACTGCGTTTTTAAAAAAAATTGGAACCCCAATTTTATTACATATTCGTGTAGTACGTAAAGAAATATGAATGTTTTAGTTGGACCACTATTTTCGTTTTTTGATAGATGGCGCTGTAATAGTCACAAACGTATAAGTGTGTGGTATCAGGACGGATTTGCTTCGTGATACATTACCCGTGTTAAAATGGACCGTTTACCAATTGCGGAAAAGATCGATATCGTGTTGATGTATGGTTATTGTGACCAGAATGCCCAACGGGCGTGTGCTATGTATGCTGCTCGGTATCCTGGACGACATCATCCAAGAATCCGGACCGTTCGCCGGATAGTTACTCTATTTAAAGAAACAGGAAGTGTTCAGCCACATGTGAAACGTCAACCGCGACCTACAACAAATGATGATGCCCAAGTAGGTGTTTCATTTACAGGTAATCACGCTGGAACACCATGCGTTCTCGGAAATGATAAGTTTACAAAGGTACATGTATCACATTGGAACAACCGAAATAAAATGTTCAAACGTACCTACGTTCTGTATTTTAATGTAAAATAACTACCTGTTACCAACTGTTAGTCTAAAATTGTGAGCCATATGTTTGTGACTATTACAGCACCATCTATCACAAAGCGAAAAAAGTGGTCGAATTAAAACATTCATATTTCTTTAGGTAGTACACGAATATGTAATAAAAAATGAGGGTTCCTATTTTTTAAAAACGCAGTTGATATCCGTTTGATCTATGGCAGCGCCATCTAGCGGGCCAACCATAGCGCCATCTGGTTTCCCCCTTCAAGCTAGACAAGTTTCGTTCTTTGTAGTTTTTTCGTTTGACGCTTATTTAGTGAAATATTTGGCCCGGTCACGATCAATGAACTACCCTGTATTTGGGGTTCGCTGGCCCGAGAGGGGTGCACGAAGTTTGGGGATTGGCGATAGCGTGGCGACAATAGGTGGGCGCAATTTCCGAGCAGCCGAAGCTACGAGCTGCGCGAGGAGGGCCTACGCAGGGCGAAGATACCGGAGTACTTCAGTGCGTTCAGCGTCGGCTACAATCAACAGGCAAACAACGCGGTGGTTGGTTGGCAACATTCGTGTCGAACGACCGCTCGTGGTGTGGCTGCCCTCTTCTACCTGGCTTTCATCGCACCGTGGATCTATGGGACTGCTTGCTGATAAAGGGGAGTAACAATCTGCAGTCCTCGTGGTGATTTGTTTCTTTGTCTACGTGCCCATCTTATTATTTTCTGGTTTATACCTGATCCTCAGAGTTCTACTCAGTTGGCTCTGTGGTCGTAGATAGAGGCAGTACTATTTTAATAAGACACTAGTTGTCGTTGAAAATTTGTTCCGCTATTATATGGCCTTTCATTCCTGTTTTGCACCCGATCATTAATGTTCTAATTATTGAGCTCTTCGTCGCAAAT
The DNA here is from genome assembly GCF_021461395.2 of Schistocerca americana. NCBI lineage: Eukaryota > Metazoa > Arthropoda > Insecta > Orthoptera > Acrididae > Schistocerca > Schistocerca americana. Next base: position 356,045,922 of record NC_060124.1, read on the forward strand.
ACAGCCCGAACAATTGTACTAAGGCAGAAGTCGCCGTTAAACGAAAGAGGGATCTTGTGGTTGGATTTCGTTGTTAACCGGATCAATTCTTTGATTGTAATTGCATTTCTCAGTCCTTAGTTATAATCTGAACAACCTGTTGTACTAAGCTGTTCCGGTCATTATTGGTGTATTGTAGCTGAATCGCCGGCCGCGGTGGCCGTGCGGTTCTAGGCGCTCCAGTCCGGAGCCGTGCTGCTGCTACGGTCGCAGGTTCGAATCCTGCCTCGGGCATGGATGTGTGTGACTTCCTTAGGTTAGTTACGTTTAAGTAGTTCTAAGTTCTAGGGGACTTATGACCACAACAGTTGAGTCCCATAGGGCGGCCGCTGTGGCCGTGCGGTTCTAAGCGCCTCAGTTTGGAACCGCGTGACCGCTACGGTCGCAGGTTCGAATCCTGCCTCGGGCATGGATGTATGTGATGTCCTTAGGTTTGTTAGGTTTAAGTAGTTCTATGTTCTAGGGGACTGATGACCTCAGTAGTTAAGTCCCATAGTCCTCAGAGCCATTTGAGTCCCATAGCGCTCAGAGCCATTTGAACCATTTTGTAGCTGAATCTTGCGGTTCCGCCGAGTGAGTTCTCTTGTAATAAGTGTTCACAAGTAATGTTTTAAGACAAACTGCCTATTGGCTTCTGTCTCGGATTCTTCGGCCGACGTTCATCTAATGATTATTCATTAGATGTACGGCGGCCGAAGAACCCGCGAAAGAAGCCAATAGGCAGTTTGTCAACAAGTGGTCACAAATGCTTAACAATTTTGTAAGGTTTTAAGACGTTCCTTCAGAGCGGTCTTAATAACTGACAATCAATTTATGAAAATATGAACAGCCAGCTGTCACCAGAGCTTTAGTGAAAATAAAATTTTCAGAAGGGACTGGTTGGGATCGAGTCGCAGCTTGGTTGCCGATTGAAATTAAGTGGTGCTTGCTTTTAAGCAAGCCTTATCGTTCTCTTCTTGTTTGCTAATCTGTTTAACCTTCAAGCACAGGTAGGCATCTTAACGCCGAACCTTCGTCATACAGATTTCAAATTAAAAGTTAAGTCATCTCTTTTGAGTGATTGAATCACTCATGTCATCAATGGTGCTTATATAGTTTCATGTGTCGCAGAAGGGCGTTTAATAAGGTAGACCGTGTCCAGCGCGGTAGTAAACACTGGCGTTTCATCCGATAACGGGCTGGCTCCAGGTCCGGCCGTCTTGTAAGCATTGTCATATTGTTCAGATTTCTTTTGCAAAGATTAAAAGCTTATTTAAGTTAAGGTTTAAGGTCAAAAGAATTTTGAAAACTCGTTCATTTTGTTAAAGAAAATTTTATGGTTAAATGCTTCGATTATCTGTAAAACACGGGTTATATATCGTTAAACATCAGGTTGTGTGAACACTGAGTTATATTGGTGGGACCTCCCTTCCACGTTTTCCTTAATTCCAGTAAGTACCACGTATCACTAGTAATCAGTAAGACTCTATAGAAGCAGATTTCAGTAGAATATGCAATTCTCGTTAGTTCATGAACACCCAGTTACGAGTTAACTCGATTAAAAACGCATTTAGACTGCTGAACCGAGCGAACGAGGTATAGCTCAGGTCTACCCTCGTGACGTACTCACCTCGGCCTGTCTTTCTCATAGGCCTCGGCGATGCCGAGGGTGGCGTCACAGCCAGGCTGCAACTAAACTCACTTTTTCGGTAGAAATAGGAAGTGAAATCGTTAGAGCTGTACACTGTCCTGGATCGCCTAGATTTCCAGGAAGTAAATGTTTGCGTGCCGCTCTTAATGTTAACATAACCGCGTGGCGTGTGGTAAGAATATCTTTCATTTTTGTGGCAAGCAGTTAACCTTGAGGCCTACAAGTCAGGGCAGAAAACCGTTTTAATGAGAACTTACCGTAGAGGTCACCTCTGGCATGCTCTAGTGCTGTTTATGACATCATTATTATTATTATCAGGTATATTACTACACTTAAGCGTATGAACTCTTACTAAATACATTAATCAGTTAGAACTCAAAACTTTTATTTGTAATCATAGTTCCTGATCTTGCTGAGTAAATCGAGAGCAGAAGCATTTTCTTTCAGTGACCGCAAAAATAGTTTTCAGGCTCTCGTAAAAGACGGCGAACGAAATATAGTTCAATTCTTAGAATATACACTACTGGCCATTAAAATTGCTACACTACGAAGATGACGTGCTACAGACGCGAAATTTATCCGACAGGAATAAGATACTGTGATATGCAAATGATTAGCTTAGCGATTAATGTTGGAGCCGGTGGCGACACCTACAACTTGCTGACATGAGGAAAATTTCCAGCCGATTCTCATGCACAAACAGCAGTTGACGGGCGTTGCCTGGTGAAACGTTGTTGTGATGCCTCGTGTAAGGAGGAGAAATGCCTACCATCACGTTTCCAGCTTTGATAAAGGTCGGATTGTAGCCTATCGCGATTGCGATTTATCGTATCGCGACATTGCTGCACGCGTTGGTCGAGATCCAATGACTGTTAGCAGAAATGGAATCGGTGGATTCAGGAGGGTAATACAGAACGCCGTGCTGGATCCCAACGGCCCCGTATCACTAGCAGTCGAGATGACAGGCATCTTATCCGCATGGCTGTAAGGGATCGTGCACCCACGTCTCGATCCCTGAATCAACAGATGGGGACGTTTGCAAGACAACAACCATCTGCACAAACAGTTCGACGACATTTGCAGCAGCATGGACTATCAGCTCGAAGACCATGGCTGCGGTTACTCTTGACGCTGCATCACAGACAGGAGCGCCTGCGATGGTGTACTCAACGACGAACCTGGGTGCGCGAATGGCAAAACGTAATTTTTTCGGAAAAATCCAGGTTCTGTTTACAGCATCATCATGGTCGCATCCGTGTTTGGCGATATCGCGGTGAACGCACATTGGAAGCGTGTATTCGTTATCGCCATACTGGCGTATCACCCGGCGTGATGATATGGGGTGCCATTGGTTACACGTCTCGGTCACCTCTTGTTCGCATTGACGGCACTTTGAACAGTGGACGTTACATTTCAGATGTGTTTCGCCCCGTGGATCTACCCTTCATTCGATCCCAGCGAAACCGTACATTTCAGCAGGATAATGCGCGACCGTACGTTGCAGGTCCTGTACGGGCCTTTCTGGATACAGAAAATGTTGGACTACTGCTCTGTCCAGGACATGTTCCAGATCTCTCATCAATTGAAAACTTCTGGTCAATGGTGGCCGAGCAACTGGCTCGTCACAAAATTCGCCAGTCGCTACTCTTGATGAACTGTGGTATCGTGTTGAAGCTGCATGGGCAGCTGTACCTGTACACGCCATCCAAGCTATGTTTTACTCAATGCCCAGGCGTATCAAGGCCGTTATTACGGCCAGAGGTGGTTGTTCTGGGTACTGATTCTCAGGATCTATGTACCCAAATTGCGTGAAAATATAATCACATATCATTTCTAGTATAATATATTTGTCCAATGAATACCCGTTTATCATCTGCATTTGTTCTTGGTGTAGCAATTTTAATGGCCAGTAGGGTATCTTACACAATTATATCAATCCGCCGCCCACATGTCTCAGCGAGGCAGATTCTTTGCCTTTCATGGTGTCATATTAACAGTTGTCACCTGCACGGCGATCGCTGGGGCTGGGGTTGACTCTCTCTTCTTCGATGGAGTGGAGGCGACAGCTTGTCTGCCTTTGCTCAGTGTGATACGAATCTGTGTAAGTGGAAACTGGAAACCAAGCGCTGCTGCAGGCCTGATAAACCGTGTCACCGGAAACCTCGATGTTATCAGCAGAAGGTACCCGTTTAGGACGACACTGCTTTCATCGTCCCCAGTCCGTCGGCAAGACCACGCGGCTCCAGAGATGCAAATCTACGCTGTGAGACCAGCAGCAAGAGCGTCTGCCTCTTTTCTGTGTGTCCAGCCGTATCATCTAGCGCCTCTGGTTTCGCCTCTCGGTTTCTCCACCGGTAACGGTGGTGGCCGTTTTCGTAAGCCACGACAGGACTTGTACTGAAGGTACAATTCGTAATTCAACGTACACGTGACTGAAGAGGTGCTGTGACCGTTACCAATGACACGGGATATTTGTCTTACCTATTTATTAAACTACGATTTTTTTGCAGCATTATAACTTTTAAATGGAAAGCTGCTAAAACGTATGGGACAGAATAAGGGTCGCAGTGGTTCTCACGAGTGAGAGACACAAGGATCCGGAATCTCGTGTCAGTTTTGAAGATACTACTTTTTGAGACAGGGTTTAGACCTCCACTTCCTGTTGCTCCTGAGAGGACATCGAGACCACCTTGAGAATGCCACATTGATAATGGCATTAGAAGTCATTCAGAGTTAAATAATAATAAGTTCGGTAGCGATACTCTGAAAGACCTAAGTCGAAACAAAGCCCCGGGAGTAGACAACATTCCATTAGAACTACTGACAGCCTTCGGAGAGCCAGTCCTGACAAAACTCTACCATCTGGTGAGCAAGGTGTATGAGACAGGCGAAATATCCTCAGACATCAAGAAGAATATAATAATTCCAGTCCCAAAGAAATCAGGCGTCGACAGATGTGAAAATTACCGAACTATCAGTTTAATAAGCCACGGCTGCAAAATACTAACACGAATTCTTTACAGACGAATGGAAAAACTGGTAGAAGCCGACCTCGGGGAAGATCAGTTTGGATTCCGTAGAAATGTTGGAAAACGTGAGGCAATACTGACCCTACGACTTATCTTAGAAGCTAGATTAAGGAAAGTCAAACCTAAGTTTCTAGCATTTGTAGACTTAGAGCAAACTTTTGACAATGTTGACTGGAATACTCTCTTTCAAATTCTGAAGGCGGCAGGGGTAAAATAAAGGGAGCGAAAGGCTATTTACAATTTGTACCGAAACCAGACGCCATTTATAAGAGTCGAGGGACATGAAAGGGAAGCAGCGGTTGGGAAGGGAGTGAGACAGGGCTGTAGCCTCTCCCCGATGCTATTCAATCTGTATATTGAGCAAGCAGTAAAGGAAACAAAAGAAAAATTTGGAGTAGGAATTAAAATCCATGGAGAAGAAATAAAAACTTTGAGGTTCGCCGATGACATTGTAATTCTGTCAGAGACAGCGAAGGACCTGGAAGAGCAGCTGAATGGAATGGACAGTGTCTTGAAAGGAGGATATAAGATGAACATCAACAAAAGCAAAACGAGAATAATGGAATGTAGTCAAATTAAGTCGGGTGACGCTCAGGGAATTAGATTAGGAAATGAGACAAAGTAGTAAAGGAGTTTTGCTATTTGTGGAGCAAAATAACTGATGATGGTCGAAGTAGAGAGGATATAAAATGTAGACTGGCAATGGCAAGGAAAGCGTTTCTGAAGAAGAGAAATTTGTTAACATCTAGTATACACTCCTGGAAATGGAAAAAAGAACACATTGACACCGGTGTGTCAGACCCACCATACTTGCTCCGGACACTGCGAGAGGGCTGTACAAGCAATGATCACACGCACGGCACAGCGGACACACCAGGAACCGGGGTGTTGGCCGTCGAATGGCGCTAGCTGCGCAGCATTTGTGCACCGCCGCCTTCAGTGTCAGCCAGTTTGCCGTGGCATACGGAGCTCCATCGCAGTCTTTAACACTGGTAGCATGACGCGACAGCGTGGACGTGAACCGTATGTGCAGTTGACGGACTTTGAGCGAGGGCGTATAGTGGGCATGCGGGAGGCCGGGTGGACGTACCGCCGAATTGCTCAACACGTGGGGCGTGAGGTCTCCACAGTACATCGATGTTGTCGCCAGTGGTCGGCGGAAGGTGCACGTGCCTGTCGACCTGGGACCGGACCGCAGCGACGCACGGATGCACGCCAAGACCGTAGGATCCTACGCAGTGCCGTAGGGGACCGCACCGCCACTTCCCAGCAAATTAGGGACACTGTTGCTCCTGGGGTATCGGCGAGGACCATTCGCAACCGTCTCCATGAAGCTGGGCTACGGTCCCGCACACCGTTAGGCCGTCTTCCGCTCACGCCCCAACATCGTGCAGCCCGCCTCCAGTGGTGTCGCGACAGGCGTGAATGGAGGGACGAATGGAGACGTGTCGTCTTCAGCGATGAGAGTCGCTTCTGCCTTGGTGCCAATGATGGTCGTATGCGTGTTTGGCGCCGTGCAGGTGAGCACCACAATCAGGACTGCATACGACCGAGGCACACAGGGCCAACACCCGGCATCATGGTGTGGGGAGCGATCTCCTATACTGGCCGTACACCACTGGTGATCGTCGAGGGAACACTGAATAGTGCACGGTACATCCAAACCGTCATCGAACCCATCGTTCTACCATTCCTAGACCGGCAAGGGAACTTGCTGTTCCAACAGGACAATGCACGTCCGCATGTATCCCGTGCCACCCAACGTGCTCTAGAAGGTTTAAGTCAACTACCCTGGCCAGCAAGATCTCCGGATCTGTCCCCCATTGAGCCTGTTTGGGACTGGATGAAGCGTCGTCTCACGCGGTCTGCACGTCCAGCACGAATGCTGGTCCAACTGAGGCGCCAGGTGGAAATGGCATGGCAAGCCGTTCCACAGGACTACATCCAGCATCTCTACGATCGTCTCCATGGGAGAATAGCAGCCTGCATTGCTGCGAAAGGTGGATATACACTGTACTAGTACCGACATTGTGCATGCTCTGTTGCCTGTGTCTATGTGCCTGTGGTTCTGTCAGTGTGATCATGTGATGTATCTGACCCCATGAATGTGTCAATAAAGTTTCCCCTTCCTGGGACAATGAATTCACGGTGTTCTTATTTCAATTTCCAGGAGTGTAGATTTAAGTGTCAGGAAGTCGTTTCTGAAAGTATTTGTATGGAGTGTAGCCATTTATGGAAGTGAAATATGGACGATAAATAGTTTGGACAAGAAGAGAATAGAAGCTTTCGAAATGTGGTGCTACAGAAGAATGCTGAAGATTAGATGGGTAGATCATATAACTAATGAGGAGATATTGAATAGAAATGGAGGGAAGAGAAATTTGTGGCACAACTTGACTAGAAGAAGGGATCGGTTGGTTGATCATATTCTGAGGCATCAAGGGATCACCATATTAGTATTGGAGGGCAGCGTGGAGGGTAAAAATCGCAGAGGGAGACGAAGAGATGAATACACAAAACAGATTTAGAAGGATGTAGGTTGCAGTAGATACTGGGAGATGAAGAAGCTTGCAAAAGATAGAGTAGCATGGTGAGTGGCGTCAAACCAGTCTCAGGACTGAAGACCACAACAACACCTAATCTAAAAATACCAACGGGGACTGAAAATCGGAGCTGTTGTTTCACGTCGTCTCTCTGATGTTAAGAATAGAGGAGAAAAGACCTTTTCAGGGCTTGGCGTGATCCCTTTGTGTATCTTACGATCGTCCCAGTCAGAAAATGTGGCACATATTGTACACAAGTGCTTTAGACGGCGATCTACCGCTCTGGTATAGCTTCATAGCGTACCCATCGTATTTTACTTCACAAAACTTTACACAATTGTTTGCAAAACATGTGAACTTTGAATGCAATTCCATCTGTTGGAAAGTTTGTAAAGCTAAGTTCAATCATTATACGGAGACATTCGCTGTAGGAGGGGGAGGAGATTACTGTTTAACGTTCTTTCAACAATAAGATCAAGCACGACATCGAATTAGGGATGGATAGAGAAGGAAAGCAGGCGTGCCCTTTCGAAGGAACTGTCCCGACATTTGTCTTACGCGATTTAGGGAAATCACAGAAGACATAAATCAGGATGGCCAGACGTGAGTTTGAACCGTCATCCTCTTAAATAAGAGTCCAGTATGCTAAGCCCAGTCTGTTATGTTCGCTGGAATAGTGATTTTAATTTGCGGATCCCATTCTGACAATATAAGCCCGGGCGCTTGTCGGGACTTGTCTTAAGACACTATGCTCTGACACGCAAACAGTCACTGTTTTTGGAGTCTGCAGCGAAAAATTCCGTGGACCTCAATGCAGCGTAGAATTCTTTCCCGAAATATTTGTACTTGCATTTTATTTTGGTCGGTGGGTTTACTCGTTTCTTTACATGAATTGGAACCTTACGTCATTTATAAATTTCTAAGATTTCCTTCTGATATTATAAATGCCAGTACTACTAGCGTACTATTTACGTACCACTAATTTGTGATCCAATATGATTTGTTGTGCAGCTGTTCTGGTGCAGTACGAGAGCTATTTTATCATATAGGCTCGATGCACATTCACCAGTCATAAAAACCGCGAGCGCTGTGCGTAACTCAGGGATAGCCTTTCAGTTTTACGTGGCAATCTCGGAGATAATACGCATTCATACTTCAACTTCCTATCAAGACGACCATTTCTTCTGCTCGAAACAGCATTGTAGTTTTTTTACAAAATTATCTTTAAAAGTTGTTTTTATATAAGTTCAAGACAAGCTCGTTTCGGCATTTGTGCCATTTTAAAGTGTTCTACGTCTATGTAACAGTACTATGAGATTTTTATGTTATACGTGCATCTAGCTGGTGTGGTGTTTAGCTTGGAATCGAATTTCATGTGTTTACTACATTGTTAATATAGGCCATGTATTTAGCTTCTATAGAAATTTCGTGTTATTTTTTCACAACTGTCAAATGAGAGATCGTTCTATTGATGGTTATGTTTACAAGAAAATTATGTCTTAGATAGAGATATTTCTGTTTTTTGCCAAAGATATTTTGCATTATGTTGATGTGCCATGTTAATGTTGTCTATGGTTTACCGTTTAGCGTGTTGTGTTCATCTCTTTTCTTTTTCTATAATTTTGATAAAGTTTTCCCAATAAATTTTATGTTTGAAGCCCATTTGTTCGTTTTTGATGTTGTTCGGATATCTATTTGTGTGTGTATGAATTTCTAATTCTTCCAAAATGTTCATGGTAGGACCTTTGGTTATCCCATGTAGAATTTTCAAAAGCGTTTTCGATTGTGCTCAATCAAATGTTTTTTTATCTTAAGTGTAGTTAAAACTTGATTTTTTTTCCCTTTCACATTCTCTCGTGTGTTCTTTTCAATCTTACACGTACTAAAACTTTGTCCTGTTTGTCCAATGTAAAAGCTATTGCAGCGCTGACAAAAATATTTGTATACATCTGGAGTAGGAAAGATAGGGGCGTCGCTTGTTCCTGATCTTAGCTTTGTTCGTAAGTTGCTGGTAGTGCGAAATGCTAGTTGTATTGCCGGCCGAAGTGGCCGTGCGGTTAAAGGCGCTGCAGTCTGGAACCGCAAGACCGCTACGGTCGCAGGTTCGAATCCTGCCTCGGGCATGGATGTTTGTGATGTCCTTAGGTTAGTTAGGTTTAACTAGTTCTAAGTTCTAGGGGACTAATGACCTCAGCAGTTGAGTCCCATAGTGCTCAGAGCCATTTGAACCATTTTTTGCTAGTTGTATTTTCGTACTCTTGAACAATTTATTTTCTGTGATGTTTTACTAAAGTTGGGACACAAATATTTTGTATGTAGGTCTTATTGTCTTCGCTAGTAATACTGTCTACGTAAGAACAGAATGCATCTAGTAGCGGAGGCGAAAGAAAAAACACCTGCAAAATTTGTATCTCGTAGAATAGGCTACTAATGCCAACGGAAACGGTGAAGTCGACGTATGTTAAATTTGTACCTCGTACTGCAGCTGTGCTATACAAATCGCAGAAGTTCGAGATACAACTCATATATACGTCAACTGAGATATTCCGTGCTTACCGTTACTTCTATCCCTTTTCTTCTTCACTTTTTACGGAAGTAATAGAACTCAAACAAACGATATCCTTAACATTATGTTCGAAATATTACTGGACGTGATATATGTCTAACATCTGTTTTCTCTCCTGCATTCCTTTGTTTATGAACACTCGTCTTTGCTGTTAAATCTGTCTAATAAATCATCTTTGGCAAATTGTGACGTCATGAGCTGTGTCCCGTTCTTCAGTAGTCCCTGGTATCCTATGTAGAATTTTCAAAGCGTTTTCGATTGTGCTCAGTCAACTGTTTTTTTCTCTAAAGTGTAGTTAAAACTTGATTTTTTCCTTTCGCATTCTCTCGCGTGTTTTTTTAAATCTTTTACGCACTAAAACTTCCTCCTGTTTGTCCAATGTAAAAGCTACTGCAGCGGTCACAAAAATTTTTGTATACACGTGGAGTAGGAAAGATAGAGGCGTCGCTTGTTTCTGATCTCAGCTTTCCTCGTAAGTTGTTGGTAATGCGAAATGCTAGTTGTATTTTCGTACTCTTTAACAGTTTATTTTCTGTGATGCTTTACCTATGTACATTGTTGGTAGACATATTAGTTTGCCTTTGGTTTTATCACCTCTTTTCATTGTTCTGTCTTCATGTGTGATGTCTGCTACAGGTTTAGTATCGTCTTGTAGATTTAGTGTACTATATCTGGGTCAAAATTATTTTTTTGTGTTACGTATTGTAGTATTGTAATCTCATTTTTTATTGCTTGCTATTCTAGCGGTAATTTTATGATGCTATTGATCATTGATTAAACTACGCATATTTGTGCAACGTAGGGTAGCATGAATTTTGTTGATGATGTCTGTAGCTGTAGGTTTTCTGTAAATCTCAACTTAGAGTAATTATTGTTTTATTTAGATCTATTTTTGGATGCAGATTTTTTAATTCCTGGTGAATTGTTTGTATATTTTTGTTTTCTCCATTTATTAGTAATAATATCGAGAACCTATGTAAAAAAAGTATAGTGGTTGTCTCACGGCCATGTCACCCTGCTTGAAATAGCGTGAGGGCGGAGTGTCAGGGATATAATCTTTTCGAGTGCTTCGAAAGCATTGGGGACTGAGGCGTCTGAAGTTCAGCGCGTGACCGCTTTGTGTGTGTGTGTGTGTGTGTGTGTGTGTGTTCTTCTAGCCTGAAGTCCACAGAGGTGCACATGACAGACATTAATGCGCCGTCACGGGAGACCCGGAGAGGAAAAACGAAAGCGAAGCACTCAGCGCGGATGTGGAGGCAGACAGAGAAAGAAAATGGAAGAGGATGGAAGCGTCGATGGGAGGAGGAAGGAAATACTGCAGACAGGGAAGGGAGAGGTGTGTTGTAGTCGCTCTCCAGGTTAGGAAGTCCCCTTCCAGTCATACAGTTGGTTTTACCCTTATGCGAGTGATGGGAATCAGAGTATTTAAGACAAGAGTGTTACGTACATACAGCTTGAAAATTTTGACGAGGCAGAAACATTTATAACTGTTGTTTAGTCATTTGTTAACTTTCACACAGGTTAGTGTGTTCACTCAACTTCAGTCTGTGCATTCAAAGTAGTCTCATACGAGGAGCACTTGGCAAGTGCCATACCTGATTTCCCAGAATCTTCGCTCAATCGAAGAGGGGTTAATAAGCGATCACGTGTCTCGACAGTTTCAGAAAAACCAATGTTCAAAGTTTTTCGAGCTATTTCCGAGGTACTTTATGTGCTTTTTACCATGGAGGGAGGCCGGCCGGTGTGGCCGTGCGGTTAAAGGCGCTTCAGTCTGGAACCGCGTGACCGCTACGGTCGCAGGTTCGAATCCTGCCTCGGGCATGGATGTGTGTGATGTCCTTAGGTTAGTTAGGTTTAATAAGTTCTAAGTTCTAGGCGACTGATGACCTCAGAAGTTAAGTCGCATAGTGCTCAGAGCCATTTGAACCATTTTTGAACCATGGAGGGGGGCTTCGACAGGCGAATCTGTAGCACAATGGTAAGTATCGTGGCTTGTTAATTTTTCCCCCTGTTCGAAACCTGATTATTACGTTTATTTTTGTTTTTCATTTACATACCCGTGTCTGCAGAAAATTACTACGCAAATTTTTTCACTGTATAATGATAAAACGTTGTGCTTATTCGCCTACTAATCGTGTGTCAATTGAATGAATTTAAACCCGGCTGGTGTGGCCGAGCGGTTCTAGGCGCTACAGTCTGGAACCGCGCGACCGCTACGGTCGCAGGTTCGAATCGTGCCTCGGGCATGGATGTGTGTGATGTCCTTAGGGTATTTAGGTTTAAGTAGTTCTAGAGGACTGTTGACCTCAGAAGAAGTTAAGTCCCATAGTGCTCAGAGCCATTTGAATGAATTTAGCAATTGATAAATTTATTTGAAATTGTTTTCAGTGAAATTCATGTAGTGTGTCTTGATTCATAATCAATTGAAAGCACCAATTTTTGGGGAAGTGCTCCGTTAAGCACGGTTTGCTTCGAAATTTTTTTCAACCATTGTTAATGGCGTTTCTTTCCCGAATGAAATTCATACGGAAATGTCGCTGTGGCAAACCTGCCTTGGCAAGCTGCTTATGGAGTTCGGAATATCTGTGTTTCGAAAGTTTCTACGATCTGTGTGTTTCTACAATGCGTATCATCCATGAGAATACACCGAAGTTTCCTGAACATTAAACATACGAATAATATATAAGAATTCATGTGAACTGATATGAGAATTATATAGGGTGGTCCATTGATAGTGACCGGACCAAATATCTCACGATATAAACATCAGACGTAAAAACTACAAAGAACGAAACTCGTCTAGCTTGAAGAGGGGAAACCAGATGGCGCTATGGTTGGCCCGCTAGATGGCGCTGCCATAGGTCAAACTGATATCAACCGCGTTTTTTAAAAATAGGAACCCCCATTTTTTATTACATATTCGTGTAGTACGTAAACAAATATGAATGTTTTAGTTGGATCACTTTTTTCGCTTTGTGACAGATGGCGCTGTAATAATCACAAACGTATAAGTACGTGGTATCACGTAACATTCCGCCAGTGCGGACGGTATTTGCTTTGTGATACATTACCAGTGTTAAAATCGATCGTTTACCATTTGCAGAAAAGGTCGATATCGCGTTGATGTGTGGATGTTGTGATCAAAATGCCCAACGGGCATGTGCTATGTATGGTGCTCGGTATCCTGGACGACATCGTGCAAGTGTCTGGACCGTTCGCCGGATAGTTACGTTATTTAAGGAAACAGGAAGTGTTCAGCCACATGTGAAACGTCAACCACGATCTGCAAGAAGTGATGATGCCCAAGTAGGTGTATTAGCAGCTGTCGTGGCTAATGCGCACATCAGTAGCAGACAAATTGCCCGAGAATCGGGAATCTCAAAAACGTCGGTGTTGAGAATGCTACATCAACATCGATTGCACCCGTGGCATATTTCTATAAACCAGGAATTGCATGGCGACGACTTTGAACGTCGTGTACAGTTCTGCCACTGGCCACAAGAGAAATTACGGGACCATGACAGATTTTTTGCACGCGTTCTATGTAGCGACGAAGCGTCATTCACCAACAGCGTTAACGTAAACCGGCATAATTCGCACTATTGGGCAACGGAAAATCCACGATGGCTGCGACAAGTGGAACATCAGCGACCTTGGCGGGTTAATTTACGGTGCGGCATCATGGGACGAAGGATAATTGGCCACCATTTTGTCGATGGCATCCTAAATGGTGCAATGTATGCTGATTTCCTACGTAATGTTCTACCGATGTTACTACAAGATGCTTCACTGCATGACAGAATGGCGATGTACTTCCAACATGATGGATGTCCGGCACATAGCTCGCGTGCGGTTGAAGCGATATTGACAGGTGGATTGGTCGTCGAAGCACCATACCATGGCACGCACGTTCACCGGATATAACGTCCCAGGATTTCTTTCTGTGGGGAAAGTTGAAGGATATTTGCTATCGTGATCACCCGAAAACGCCTGACAACATGCGCAGCGCATTGTCAATGCATGTGCGAACATTACGGAAGGCGAACTACTCGCTATTGAGAGGAATGCCGTTACACGTATTGCCAAATGCATTGAGGTTGACGGACATCATTTTGAGCATTTATTGCATTAACGTGGTATTTACAGGTAATCATGCTGTAACAACATGCGCTCTCAGAAATGATAAGTTCACAAAGGTACGTACATGTATCAAATTGGAACGACCGAAATTAAATGTTCAAACGTACCTACGTTCCCTATTTTAATTTAAAAAAACCTACCTGTTACCAACTGTTCGTCTAAAATTGTGAGCCATATGTTTGTGACTATTACAGCGCCAACTATCACAAAGCGAAAAAAGTGGTCCTACTGAAACATTCATATTTATTTACGTACTACACGAATATGTAATAAAAAATGGGGGTTACTATTTTAAAAAACGCGGTTGATATCAGTTTGACCTATGGCAGCGCCATCTAGCGGGCCAACCATAGCGCCATCTGGTTTTCCCCTTCAAGCTAGACAAGTTTCGTTCTTTGTAGTTTTTTCGTTTGACGCTTATTTCGTGAGATATTTGGCCCGGTCACGATTAATGGACCACCGTGTATAATAAATGTGTGACGTATCTCTTAACTTGAAAGAGACATCCTCGTATTAACCTACAGTCATGGAGGCATGGGTAGCTAAATGAAAAAAATAAAAATAAAATAAAATAAATAAAAACAGTATTACGGTTTCGAGCACAGGGCGCGAAATTAACAAATCGCGGCGCCAATTACTGAGCCACCATTTCGTCTGAGAATTTGGTGTGCGAAAAGGTACATACAGTACCGCGAGAGCACCTAGAAAACTTTGCCCGTCGTATTTTCAGTAACGTTCGAGCAGCTATGGATAAGCTGAGACTCGTGTTAGCTTATTTTGGCTTCTTTTCCACTGAGCGTTCCTGGGAAATCGGGTGGTGGCACTTGCCGTGTTTTACATGTCAGGGAAAGAGGGCAGGAGAGTATGCAGGAAACAAGCATCACGTCCTAATGGGGTGATTTGGCGCTATCTTCCTTCTGTCTACAGTTAAATGTCAAGTGTGTATTTCTGCATTGTAGATGATTGTGACGAACGCGTGTCCGGTGTAGTATGGGATTTGTGTTGTAACGGATAAAGGGAATGAAGAGGGTGAAATTCGGTGCCAGCACATAGGCTTATTCTTTCGAATGGCACAAGCAGACCGCCGGGTTTAACGTATCCATCCAACGGACGGATCGGCATCAACAGTGTCACGTGGTCTCACTCCATGAGAGACTGCGAAGTGCTTTGGAATTTGATCCAGGGCACTGGCGTAAAGACTGGTTATTAGAAACTTCACACCTCTTCATACCTTCCAAATGCTGGCAGTGTAAATTTTCCACCACCCGGATGCGAACTGGCTTACTTCCTAATCGTGTGCTACTACACAGGCGTGCGTTATCGACCCCAGGTGAGGAGGCAGTTCTAATGTAATATTATAATTAAATATTTTAACCTTTAAGATGATAGAGTAGTTACCATATGTTAATACACTACGTGATCAAAAGTATCCGGACACCCCCCAAAAACATACGTTTTTCATATTAAGTTCATTGTGCTGCCACCTACTATCAGGTACTCCATATCAGCGACCTCAGTAGTCATTAGACATTGTGAGAGAGAAGAATGGGACGCTCCGCGGAACTCACCGACTTCGAACGTTGTCAGGTCATTGGGTGCCCCTTGGATCATAAGTCTGTACGCGAGATTTCCACACTCCTAAACATCCCTAGGTCCACTGCTTCCGATGTGATAGTGAAGTGGAGACGTTGAAGGACACGTAAGCACAAAAGCGTGCAGGCCGACCTCGTCTGTTGACTGACAGAGACCGCCCACAGTTGAAGATGGTCGTAATGTGTAATAGGTAGACATCTATCCAGACCATCACACAGGAATTCCAAACTGCTGGATCCGCTGCAAGTACTATGACAGTTAGGCGGGAGGTGAGAAAACTTCGAATTCATGGTCGAGCGGCTGCTCATAAGGCACACATCACGCTGGTAAATGCCAAAAGACGCCTCGCTTTGTGTAAGGAGCGTAAGCATTGGACGATTGAACACTGGGAAAACGTTGTGTGGAGTGACGAATCACGGTACACAATGTGGCGGTCCGATGCATGGTGTGGGTATGGCGAATGCCCGGTGAAATTCATCTGCCAGCGTGTGTAGTGCCAACAGTAAAATTCGGAGGCGGTGGTGTTATGGTGTGGTCGTGTTTTTCATGGAGGGGTTTGAACCCTTTGTTGTTTTGCGTGGCACTATCACAGCTCAGGCCTACAATGAGTTTTTAAGCGCCTTCTTGTTTCCCACTTTTGAAGAGCAATTCGAGGATGGCGATTGCATCTTTCAACACGATCGAGCACCTGCGGCGGAGTGGTTACACGACAGAAACATCCCTGTAATGGACGGGCCTGCTCAGAGTCCTGACCTGAATCCTGAAGAACACCTTTGGGATGTTTTGGAACGCCGACATCGTGCCAGGCCCCACCGACTGACATCGATACCTCTCCTCAGTGCAGCACTCCGTGAACAATGGGCTGCCATTCCCCAAGAAATCTCCCAGCAGCTGATTGAACGTATGCCTGCGAGAATGGAAGCCGTCATCAAGGCTAAGGGTGGGCCAACACCATATTGAACTCCAACGTTACCGATGGAGGGCTCGACGAACTTGTGGGTCATTTTCAGGCAGATGTTCGGATACTTATGATCACACAGTGTACGTTTCTCTATTCCAATACTTTTCAACTCTCACGACGATGAAACAAGAATGTGCGTGAGATGCTCTGACTGTTATGACATGGCTTAGGTACTATTCGTATTTTCAATTCCAGTTACCTGTAAAACCAAATGTTGCTTTAAGGTTTAAGGTGATCACTGAGTCCCAGACAACGTATGATAGAATATGATCCCATGAAATGATACACAGAGATACCGTGATGAACAATTTACTGAATGATTTTGGATGTTACCTAATGTGTTCGTCAATGTGTACCTCTGTATTACGTGTTTACGTACTAATACCTTCACAGACATAAGATATTGTAATGAACTGGAATTTTTCGTCATTTATTCTTGTTTTAGAAATAAACATGCTTATGTTTTACTTGTGTGAAGGAGCTATAGATCTTCATATACTACAAAGCGTTGTGTAATTCTGAAGGAATCCCTTTATTCTACTTTTCCAAATTTTAGCTGACATTGGTTTATCCATACAGATCACCGTTCGAATAAGTCTTACAGTCTTTCACTTTCTTAGTGATGCAACAGCAAATGCCACTTCAGTCCACCGATGTCCTTCGCAATGTTAAAACATTTCCATATATTAAAAACTTAAATAGACGGTATTAACATTCCACAATAACATTATCGTAGAACATCAATACGGTATATTTCTACATCTACATCTACATCCATACTCCGCAAGTCACCTGACGGTGTGTGGCGGAGGGTACTTTGAGTACCTCTGTCGGTTCTCCTTTCTAATCCAGTCGCGTATTGTTCGTGGAAAGAAAGATTGTTGGTATGCCTCTGTGTGGACTCTAATCTCTCTGATTTCATCCTCATGGTCTCTTCGCCAGATATACGTAGGAGGGAGCAATATACTGCTTGACTCCTCGGTGAAGGTATGTTCTCGAAACGTCAATAAAAGCCCGCACCAAGCTACTGACCATCTCTCTAGCAGAATCTTCCACTGGAGTTTATCTATCATCTCCGTAACACTTTGGCGATTACTAAATGATCCTGTAACGAAGCGCGCTGCTCTCCGTTGGATCTTCTCTGTCTCTTCTATCAATCCTATCTGGTACGGATCCCTCACCGGTGAGCAGTATTCAAGCAGTGGACGAACAAGTGTACTGTAACCTACGTCCTTTGTTTTCGGATTGCATTTCCTTAGGGTTCTTCCAATGAATCCTAGTCTGGCATCTGCTTTACCGACGATCAACTTTACATGATCATTCCATTTTAAATCACTCCTAATGCGTTCTCACAGATAATTTATGGAATTAACTGTTCCCAGCTGCTGATCTGCTATATTGTAGCTAAATGATAAAGGATCTTTCTTTCTGTGTATTCGCAGCACATTAGATTTGTCTACATTCAGATTCAATTGCCATTCCGTGCACCACGCGTCAATTCGTTGCAGATCCTCCTGCATTTCGGTACAATTTTCCATTGTTACAACCTCTTGATATACCACATCATCCTCCGCAAAAAGCCTCAGTGAACTTCCGATGTTATTCACAAGGTCATTTATGCATATTGTGAACAGCAACGGTCCTACGACACTCGCATGCGGCGCACCTGAAATCACTCTTACTTCGGAAGACTTCTCTCCATTGAGAATGACATGCTGCGTTCTGTTATTTAAGAGCTCTTCAATACAATCGCACAATTGGTCTGATAGTCCATATGCTCGTACTTTGTTCATTAAACGACTGTGTTCCTCCGACTGCGGATGGAGTAATCCATAAAAGTTATTACCTTACGTATAAATCGGATAGTTTCCTACTTTCTATAAGGTTGTGCTGTTAATGTATATGATGGTATAGATACGAAGGCCGTTCAATAAATAACACAACACATTTTTTACTTCTGGCGATTTCGATTTGTTGCGGGAGATAGAGGAATTTCACCGCTTCAGCAGCTGTAGTTTCACGAAGTTCCGGGAGGTGGCTGCACCATCTGTAGCCTTCAAAATGGCGTATGTAACAGTGAAGCGTTCCAAACAGAGAGCCGGCACTGAGTTTCTTTTGGCGGAAAACCAGATCATCGCAGATATTCATAGGCGCTTGCACAATGTCTACGGAGACCTGGCAATGAACAATAGCACTGCCAGTCGTTGTGTGAGGTGTCTGTCATCATCCCAAAAAGGTCACCAGAACCTGTCGGATCTCCCGCATGGCGACCGACAGCAGGTAGCTGTGACTCATGCAATATTAGAACGTGTCGACACTTTCACCCGAGGTGATAGGCAAAACACAATGAAACACTTCTCTGCATATCTGTATGTCTGTGTTGCTAGTCCTGACAGACTCATCTACCAGTCTGGGTTGTCAAATGTGTGTGCCTGCTGGGTTGGCCCAATGAAAGATGCACTCTGCGGGGAGCAGTCATGGCTAATAGTGAGGTTATTGACACAGCACGGCGTTGGTTCCGACGTCGACTAGTAAAGTGGTACCATGTGGACATAAAGACCCTTCCAGTAAGGTGACGTACGGCCCTCAAATTGAACGGAGATTATGTTAAAAAATATGGTTTCGTAGCCAAAATACACATCTGGCCATTAAAATTGCTACACCAATAAGAAATGCAGATGATAAACGGGTATTCATTGGACAAATATATTATACTAAAACTGTCATGCGATTACATTTTCACGCAATTTGGGTGCATAGATCCAGAGAAATCAGTACCCAGAACAACCACCTCGGCCTTAATAACGGCCTTGATACGCCTGGTCATTGAGTCAAACAGAGCTTGGATGGCGTGTACAGGTACAGCTGCCCATGCAGCTTCAACACGATACCACAGTTCATCAAGAGTAGTGACTGGCGTATTGTAACGAGCCAGTTGCTCGGCCACCATTGACCAGACGTTTTCAATTGCTGAGCGATCTGGATAATGTCCTGGACAGGGCAGCAGTCGAACATTTTCTGTATCCAGAAAGGCCCGTACAGGACCTGCAATATGCGGTCGTGCATTATCCTGCTGAAATGCCGGGTTTCGCAGGGACCGAATGAAGGGTAGAGCCAGGGGCCGTAACACATCTGAAATGTGACGTCCACTGCTCAAAGTGCCGTCAATGCGAACAAGAGGTGACCGAGACATGTAACCAATGGCACCCCATACCATCACGCCGTGTGATACGCCAGTATGGCGATGACGAATACATGCTTCCAATGTGTGTTCATCGCGATGTCGCCAAACACGGATGCCATCATCATGAGGCTGTAAACAGAACCTGGATTCATCCGAAAAAATGACGATTTGCCATTCGTGCACCCAGGTTCGTCGTTGAGTACACCATCGCAGGCGCTCTTGTCTGTGATGCAGCGTCAAGGGTAACCGCAGCTGATAGTCCATGCTGATGCAAACGTCGTCGAACTGTTCGTGCAGATGGTTGTTGTCTTGCAAACTTCCCCATCTGTTGACTCATGGATCGAGACGTGGGTGCACGGTCCGTTACGGCCATGCGGATAAGATGCCTGTCATCTCGACTGCTCGTGATACGAGGCCGTTGGGATGCAGCACGGCGTTCTGTATTACCCTCCCGAACCCATCGATTCCATATTCTGCTAATAGTCATTGGATCTCGACCAACGCGAGCAGCAATGTCGCGATACGATAAACCGCAATGGCGATAGGCTACAATCTGCCCTTTATCAAAGTCGGAAACGTGATGTTATGCATTTCTTCCACGAGGCATCACGACAACGTTTCACCAGGCAACGCCGGTCAACTCCTGTTTGTGTATGAGAAATCGGTTGAAAACTTTCCTCATGTCAGCACGTTGTATGTGTCGCCACCAGCGCCAACCTTGTGTGAATACTCTGAAAAGCTAATCATTTGCATATCACAACATTTTCTTCCTGTCGGTTAAATTTCGCGATTGTAGCACGTCATCTTCGTGGTGTAGCAATTTTAATGGCCAGTAGTGTGATAGAGAATAATATAATGTACTGAAATCTTGAATAAAACCAACCTGCTTTTAGAAAAAATTGTGTTACAGTACGTACGAACGCCCAGCGTGCGAATGACTAGTATAGATTACGTGACGATTGTTTTATTGATAACTGATAATAGTTTTTTGTTTTTGATTTGTAATCACTGGACATAATTATCCCATTTTTCGTTGCACGTAGAACCTAAGGATGATCTGTTGCTTCAGAAACAGTGTTGTTATGCATTTACCCTAAAAATGAGAAATAAGAAAAGAAACTCACCCACACAGACGTGTACCTCCACGCCACCAGCCATCATCATCCAGCACAGAAGCGCACAGTTCTACAAACTTTGGTGCATCGTGCAAGAGTAATATCAGACGACGATAACCTGCCGCATAACCTGGCCACCTACGCAAGGTTTTCAGGAATAACGGCTACAGCGCCCATCAAGTGAAAGAAGTGATCTCTGGGAAATATCGGAATAAGACCACCGACGAAGAGCAGGAAAAGAAACCTGGTTTGCTGCCATTCTGTGGCTCTGTGTCGGGCAAGATAAGCCGCCTGTTGAGAAGACACAAAATCAAATAAATCTTCAGGCCTCCGTCAATTACTAAGACCAGTTAAAGACGCAGTAGGTCTCAGAACACCTGGAGTCTACGAAATACCTTGTGAGTGTCGCCAGAAGTACATCGGACAAACAGTGCGCGATGTAGAACAACGCAGGAAAGAACATAAGAGGTATTATCGCCTACGCTATCCAGAGAAATCAGTGTTAGCTGAGCATGTGTTGGAAAACGGTCACACATAAAATTTGACGATACCTCTGTCGTGGCTCGCACTAACGGCTTCTGGGACGGTTTAATAAAGGAAGCTATTGAAACGAAAATTACCGCAAGTAATAGAGACGGTGGCTTACAGCTCAGCGCTGCGTGGGATCCAACGATCGCGCGGTTGAAGAGGGCACATCGATCGTCGACTCAAAACGTGCCCATATATGGCAATGTCACGGGCACCAGTGACGCCACAGCCGGCAGCTAGCGTATATAAGGGCGCACCAACAGCCCACTGACAGTCATACCACTTGACAATGGCCAAGGAGTGCTTGGCCGAAAACTCGTGTAGTTTTAGGCAGTTGACGCGGTTTGAAACCCGAGAACATTTTGTTCAAGAAAAGATCCCTTTATAATTTTGAATGAGTTTGTAAATCGAGAAGAACAAACAGATAATCTCTCTGCTGCCCACATGCCCCAAAAATTAAAAAAATTAATTACAGGTTAAATAAACCAAAAACAATTACTACAACTCTGTTGTAAACTAAGCGGCTAAAAATCACGATAAGGGGTTTCCAATTTAACGATGTATCTGCTACGACGCTCGTAATGTGCGACAAGATGCGGCGTACGGCTCGATTCTGGAATTGACATCTGAGCAGTCTGTTAGAGATACGTGTCCAGTGAACTAGGCAGTACGTCTGATAGTTCCAGAATCTTTGCTGTATAGAGACATTAAATCTTTCTCCAACTTTTTGTCGCATTCAGCATTCGACACCGGCCTGTGTGGCCGAGCGGTTCTAGGCGCTTCAGTCCGGAAACGCTCGACCGCTACGGTCGCAGGTTCGAATCCTGCCTCGGGCATGGATGTATGTGATGTCCTTAGGTTAGGTTTAAGTAGTTCTAAGTTCTAGGGGACTGATGACCTCAGATGTTGAGTCCCATAGAGCTCAGAGCCATTTGAACCATTTTGAGCATTCGCCGTCGGAATAAATACCCAGTAACCTGCGTCTGTTGCACAACCATGCTGCTTCCAGAAGGTCATTTAAACTTGAAAAATGTAAAGTTACACGGCCAGAAATATGAAACACGAAATCTACTATAGAAATTGTTTCGTAGTCCACGAGCACTCGCAGAAATTTTGGAAGTCCTGACACCCATCGTCCAGTATTGTCAAACACTTTTAGAAGCAATCAATACGCTCCACATACACCAAGATTCACTGGCTGTCGCAGGTTCTATCTTATCCAGTGCACGCAACCGTCTATTGTACAACAGTTAATCTGTCTTTGGCAAATTCACACCAAATGCATTTTTCGTACTTGATACCTTGTATGGAGAGATGAAGAGAACGAGACAGAAAAAACAACAGCTGCAGATGTCACGTCGGTACACCCGAACCTCAACACCAGGAAGGCTGGAGGTCTGGCGACCTCAATAATTCC
This sequence comes from Schistocerca americana, assembly GCF_021461395.2. Classification (NCBI taxonomy): domain Eukaryota; kingdom Metazoa; phylum Arthropoda; class Insecta; order Orthoptera; family Acrididae; genus Schistocerca; species Schistocerca americana. The sequence goes on from NC_060124.1 coordinate 356,068,667, forward strand.
CCACTGAAGCAGTTGGCACCAGCCAGTGATATTTTCTGGACCAGTTTCTATTCCTAAGGTTGGAGACACGCAGAGATGCTTCGTTAGTTACGATTTCCTCTTTTTCGAATCTCGAACCTATTTTCCTGCTAAAGTTAGGAGAGGATGTACGTAAAATAGGTCAATGTTGAATTTCTTGGCACCAGACAGTTCTATAGTATGTTAGAAAGATTGTCTCCAAATTTTCAGAGTTAAATTCGTGCTACTATTAATGTAAACGCCATCTTCATTCAACCCATCCGCATTGCCATGCCTCCTTTTCTAGACGTCTCTGTTCTTGTTTTAAAACTTGTTCTTTTTTGTCGTCAGAAAAGACATCTGTAGAGTATAGAAGGCTGTGAGCCCATTTTGATGAGATCAATTTCAATTTATTGAAGAAATACACACATGGTGAAACACAAAACTGGGACGAAGCTTCAATAACCGCATTTGGAAGAAACGCCTAAAGACGTTTTGCTCACCTGCTACCGTTAAAATGCCTCATATGATACTTGTCTCGTGTTCCACGATGGTGACACTGAAAAAACCAGCACCCTTATGAGACTAGGATTTGATGCAGATTGCTTCAATGAAAAGCTATTGAAGAAGACTGATGATGTGCATATTGCTAGTTTTGAATTCTCAGTGACGCTTATTGCCGAAGGGGCATCTCAGAGGGAGGAGACTAGAAGAAGAGAGCTACGTGAAGACCATACAGATCGAATTCATGGTTATGGCCATGAAAAAGTGAAATTTTCTACGGACCTTGTGCATACTGCGACACAACTTCCTGTAGTACAAAGTGCATTACTGTCAGATTTATTTAAATTTTTGTGAAATAAGAATTGCTATGTATCGTATAGTAAATTTTATAAAAAATGTTAGAGTTCTACGATTGATACTGAAAAAAGTGGTGCACACATTTGTTTTAATTACTAAGAACACCCTACCACGTATTGAAATTTATAAGTGACCTTTGATAAAGTGTTCCTCATGTGACATTATGTGTCCTAAAAGTATCCAGCAATGTCCTGATCAAATTATTTCACAAAAATGCTGAAAAATAAACCAGATTATAGCCAGTAACATAAACAAGTGAAAATTTGGTTTAGTTATCTCACGAACAGTAAAAGTTCAATGGCCTTACATGTACCCATGTATTTTCTCATGAGTCCCCCCTTTTTAAGTTTTTAACTGTAGTATACGTCAACAAAGTATTCTTCTATTTCTAGCCACGTCATTTGGAATAAAATCCTCCACCTTTCCACAGCTGTCTTTCGTCATCAGGAGTAAGAAGATCTAAGAGGGCTATTCGAAAAGTAAGATCGATCGGTCAGAAAATCGAAACCACTGTGAAATCAAGTGAAGCTTTGCCCAGATGACTTGGGCACAGTCTCTAGTCTGCCTGTAGATAGCGGCTCGTCACCCCTCTCAGTTCTGAGCACACAGTGAGCTCGTGAAGTTGCCTAGAAATTAGTGTGTCTCGCCCAGTATGGGTGCCCGCCGAGAGATTGTCTGATTTCACGCAACCCCACATAACGTATCTCTTCTTCATGACCGTTCTCGGCCGCACACTTCAGGTTCAAAAATGGTTCAAATGGCTCTGAGCACTATGGGACTTAACTGCTCAGGTCATCAGTCCCCTAGAACTTAGAACTACTTAAACCTAACTAACCTAAGAAAATCACACATATCCATGCCCGAGTCAGGATTCGAACCTGCGACCGTAGCGGTCGCGCAGTTCCAGGCTGTAGCGCCTAGAACCGCTCGTCCACTACGGCCGGCGCACACTTCAGGGCCAATGACTACATTCATGCAGCTTTTTCAATGGAAAGTGTATGATCACGCTTCATACAGCATAGAATTGGCTCAGTCTGATTTTAACTCTGCTCAAATGAACCGCTGACCATGAAAACAACATTTAGGCAAAGTCAACAAGCTGCAGTCCAGCGCAGAAAAAATGGCTCTGAGCACTATGGGACTTAACATCTGAGGTCATCAGTCCCCTAGAACTTGGAACTACTTAAACCTAATTAACCTAAGGACATCATACACATCCATGTCCGAGGCAAGATTCGAACCTGCGACCGTAGCGGTCGCGCGGTTCCAGACTGAAGCGCCTAGAACCGCTTGGCCACACCAGCCGTCCCAGTGCAGAAAATTGTCGGAAAGCGCAGGAGGTTGCCTACTATGAAGAGAGTATTGGAAAGTTGGTACAACACAACGACAAATGCCTAAGTCGGAGTGGCAGCTAATGCAGAGCACTAGTTGGAAGGTGTACTTAACTGTTGTAAATAAAACATTTTGATTTTCGCTGGGGTTTATATTTCGCGACCGATCGTTCCTTACTTTCCAAATAGCCCTCATATGAACTGCTGGAGCTACACCACGTGAAATATCATCAGAGCTCAGTGCTACACCACAACAAAAATCTTCAGAGCTAAGCATAATTCTGCACACATTTTTGGAGTTCTTAACATGAAGCTGCTTTTCTTCCTATTCTTTTCTGATTTTTCTTTGATCACCTCCGACTGTCTTCTCGTTTATCTCTTCAACGTTCAGTCAGTAGCAGCTCGCTATGCACCTAGCTGTTGTGATTATCTTGTACCGACGCTACACTAAACTTTTCGGCCTAGCGCTTGAATTTTCGTGTTATGCAAGCGCCGCGTTTTCTCGAAGAATATGCGGGTAATAGCTCCACAACGGGCCATTAGATGTGGGTCTTCGTGCAGCTGGGCTGTCGAAAGATCCTGGGTAGTTGCAGACCCGACCGCAGTGAGTGCTTGTACAATCTTTATAGCACCTACAAGTGCATTTTGGTGACTTCAAACGATGGCAGCGTATTAGAGAACAAGGCGTAGCAGCGCCAAGAACACAGTGATATCAGGCTTCGACGGTAGCGTGGGAGACAGATTCACCAATGGGTATAGCCCGTTGAGCTGACCTTTGCTTTTGTTCCTGAAGTCTCGGATGTCACGCAAGACGGCGGTTATCGCACCGTCACGCTCCTTTCCTTTATTCTCATCATTGCTTCTTCGATGAATGAATTGAGCATTAGGGCCCCTGCCTTACACCCTTTCTAATCCGAGCAATTTCGTTATTGGTCTTCCACTGTTACTGTCCCCTCTTGGTTGTTGTACATATTGTATATTACCCGTCATTCCCTATATCTTACTACAATTTTTCTCAGAATTTCGAACATCTTGCATCATCTTACATTGTCGAACACTTTTTCCAGGCCGATAAATCTAATGAATGTGTCTCGATTTTTTTTCAGCATTGCTTCAATTATCAACTGCAATGTCAGAATTGTCTCTTTGGTGTCTTTTCTTTTCCTAAGGCCAAATTAGTCGTTATCTTAAAGCTTTAAACATGGCTGCGTTGTCAGCGACCATTACAAGGTAAAATTAAAAGAACTGCAGTACTCGTCCGCGAAAATGAAGTCTTTTTGACCTAGGTTTCGGCCACTTCTAAGAGTGCCTTCATCAGAAATAAAAAATTTAAAACTGGTATGTCACGTATAAAACAAATATGAAGCGATAACGCTTTAGTCACAAAATATTAAGGGGGGTAGGACGTCAAACGGGGCGACTTGGAGCAGGATAGGCACCACAGGACGTTTTAATTTCCACTGTCTATACTTTTACAAATAAATTCATAAAACTTTGTCAGCATGACCAGGAAGGATTCAGAATTCACACTCATAGCAGTGGAAGTTCGAAAACAAAACGAAGTAATTTTTTTTACATGTAATATTTCATCATTTTTTTCACTTACTAATGGCAGCATTTGTTGCTATAGGTACACTTTCCTTCATAAGTAAGAGAGATGGTTCGATGAATTTTGCACAGCATACAAACCATACTTAAAGGTGTATGAAACTCTAGAATTTTCCAAGTCTATTAAAAATTGTGGTAAAAATTGAGGTAATTAACTAAAAAATTTGTGTTTTTTCTAAACATGAATTTTAAAATACAACAGATCATTCGTTTTTTTCATAAATTAAATAAATTCTAGAGTTTCATACTATGTATGGTATGTATGCTGCACAAAATTCATCGAAGAATCTCTGTAACTTATGAAGAAAAGTGTACCTATACCAACAAATGCAGCCATTAGTAAGTGAAAAAATGATGAAATTTTACACGTAAAAAATTATTTTATTATGTTTTCGAACTTCCACTGCAATGAGTGTGAATCCTGAATCCTTCCTGGTGATGCTGACAAAGTTTTATGAATTTATTTGTAAAAGTATAGACACTGGAAATTAAAATGTCCTGTGATGCCTCTACTGCTCCAAGTCAGCCCGTTTGACGTCCTAACCCCCCTCCCCCCCCCCCCCCCTTTAAAGTAGAAAACTTAGAGGCAGGCCACCTAAGGCCTGCGGCCTGCACCATATGTCGAGCTGCGGTAGCACGTCATAGTGGCCTGCCTCTATGTTTTCTATTTTAATGTTTTGTGACTAAAGCGTTATCGCTTCATATTTATTTTATGCGTGACATGCCAGTTTTAAATGTTTTATTTCTGATGAAGGCACTCTTAGAAGTGGCCGGAAACTAGGTTCAAAATGGTTCAAATGGCTCTGAGCACTATGGGACTTAACATCTGTGGTCATCAGTCCCCTAGAACTTAGAACTACTTAAAACCTAACTAACCTAAGGCCATCACACACATCCATGCCCGAGGTAGGATTCGAACCTGCGACTGTAGCAGTCGTGCGGTTCCGGACTGAGCGCCGAGAACTGCTAGACCACCGCGGACGGCAGGTCAAAAAGACTTCATTTTCACGACCGAGGGCTGCAATTGTTTTAATTTTGATCGTTATCTGACAGGTCCTCAATTTTCTTTTCCACTCTTCTATACGTCATCCCTGTCAGCAACTTGAATGTATGAGCTGTTAAGCTGACTTCGTGATAATTATTGCAATTGTAGGGTCTTGCAATCTTTGGGATTGAGTGGTGATGTTTTTCCGAAACTCAGATGGTACATCGCCAGACTCATACATTCTATACACCAACGTGAATAGTCGTTTTGCCGGCACTTCCCCCAATGATTTTAGAAACTCTGATGAAATGTTATCTATCTCTTCCACTTTATTTGACCCCAAGTCTTCCAAAGCTCTTTTAATTCCTCTTTCTAATACTGGATGCCCCATCTCCTATATGGACTCCTGTTTCTTCTTCTATCACGTCAGACAAATTTTTCCCCTCATAGAGGCCTTCAATGTACTCTTTCCGCCTATCCGCTCTCTCCTCTGCATTTAACAGTGGAATTCCAATTGCACTCTTAATGTTACCACCCTTGTTTTTAATTCACCGAAGATGGTTTTGACTTTCCTATATACTGAGTCAGTCATTCGAACAGTCATTTCTATTTCGGTTTCTTCACGTTTTCATGTAGCCATTTCACCTTAGCTTCCCTGCACGTCTTATTTGTTTCATTTCTGGGTGAGTTGTACTCCTGTTTCCGTATTCCTGAATTCTTCTAAAATTTTTGTACTTATTTCTTATGTCGATGAACTGAAGTATTTATTCTGTTACCCAGGGGGTCTTAGCAGTTACCTCCCTTGTAACTATATTTTTCTTTCCAACTTCTGTCACCACCCTTGATAGAGATGTCCATTCCTCTCCAACCGGACCGCATAATGAGCTATTCCTTATGGCGGAATCTTTAGCCACAGAGAATTTCAAATGTAAGCCTTCACTTCTTGGTACTTCCCTATCCCACCGCTTTGGGCATTGGTTCTACGTGACTAGTGTCTTAAGCCTGAACGTACTCTTAATCACTACTAAATTGTGATCTGAGTCTATATTTCCTCCTAGGTACATCTTACAGTCCAGTATCTGATTTAGGAATCTCTGCCCAACCATGATGTAATCTAACTGAAATTTTCCATCTCTCTGCCTTTTCCAAGTATACCTCCTGTTCCTGTGAGTCTTGAACAGTGTAGCTTATAAGTGTATATTTCTAAACAAGTCGCAGATCATTGCCTACCTTCGGTGTGGGTGTTATCACTACCATCAGAGCGGTCTAAGGCACTGCAGTCATGGACTGTGCGGCTGGTCCCCGCGGAGGTTCAAGTCCTCCCTCGGGCATGGGTGTTTGTGTTTGTCCTTAGGATAATTTAGGTTAAGTAGTGTGTAAGCTTAGGGGATGATGACCTTAGCAGTTAAGTCCCATAAGATTTCACACACACACTACCATCAGGTTCCTACCGATACCTGTCCCCATCGAACACCGCATTTGCTCAGCTACACAAGTGCTCTCTCTCCCCCTCCTCCTTCAGCCCTTACAGAATGTGCTGCACGGCCCATGTAGATACCAGCCCCACGTTCCAATCCTGACGGACCATTCGTTGCTGACTGCCGCGTCATCTTCTCGCTTAAGCGTTGGACGTATTATGGAGGGGCATCTACTCAGAAGATCACTCTTGTGACATTTATCAGAAGATGCTGCAGCCCCTACATCTCACTCAAGTAGCTCTCCAGTTGGCCTCACGAGGCTGAATGCACCCCTATCCAAACCTACCCGTCCTACCACCAGCTAAAAATCTCCGGGGAATGTACCCGTGTCTTCTGCAAGGCTATCAAACGCGAAGACTACTCAGCTATGGAGGCACCGCGACCCAAATGTTCTGTTGCACGTGAGATGAACCCGAGATGGAGCGTCGTCTCTGTTGGGAATGCACACGAACCCAGACAGCTCAGAGTGCAAAATCGCGCTACCCCCTTCCCCCCCCCCTCCCCTTCCCAGACGCCCCGTGTTACAGACGACCTGCGCTGCAGTGAAACCCGCGGTGCTCTGTTTTGCTGGCGGCGCCGCCTCATGCCGCTGACAGTCACTGATAGCGAGCTGCGCCAAGACATTCGTTACCGGACCTCTGGCGGCAGCTTACCACCACATTACAACGCTCACAATAGACGCCAGAAACTCCAGCGTTTGTCATGTTACTCAGTCGCACAGCAGGTACTGAACCATGAACAAAACGCCGAGCAGCTAATTTTCTGGGGGTGAGGTTGGAGTGTTCGGTCCTGTCGGCATCATTATGTGTACTTACAGCGTACTACACTCCTATGCAGAACTTAAGAACGAATATAACTTTCGGATGATGCGCCACTGAGAAGGAATGCAGCTCGATGAAACTTGCTCCACACGTAGAAAGAACAGCTACAGTGTAGCACCAATGACAACTGGAAGAAATACACAGTGAGACGAAGAGAACTGACACTTTTATTCTAAGGCAATAATTACATTGAAGCAGCTGCGATTTGTGGTGGTCCCCTGGACATTCTTCTTAATAGGGTGTGTGATCACCACTGATAGCTCTGCAATGCGCTAGCATGCTGGCCTCAAAGCCCGTAAGGAGGTCTTGCTGTGGAGCGTTGCATTCCCCCACCACCACGGTTGACAAATTCTGCATGGTTCGTTGGTGCATCGGGGCGTGCTGTAATACGTGGTATGTAGGTGGTGGGATGGGCAGGCCAGTCCGTTCACCGAGTATCCCCATGTTACAAAAACTCGTCCACCAGTGCCACAATCAAGCAGCCCAGTGAATGTACCGTGATCAAAGTTGTGGAGTCAATACGCCCAAGCGAAATTACGCCACCCCACATCATAACACTTGGACCTCCACAACGGTGGTGCTCGACAACGTTCCTGGGTGCACGTATCGTCTTATGATGGTACGTCAACATTGTCAAATATGATAGTGTTAAATATCATATTGTTGTCGAACATGATAGCATAATGTTTCATGGGCGTACTCGTCTCGATACCTTCGAACATGGTACATCCAGCCGGTGAACATTATTGTACACTACTGGCCATTAAAATTGCTATACCAAGAAGAAATGCAGATGATAAACGGGTATTCATTGGACAAATATATTATACTAGAACTGACATGTGATTACATTTTCACGCAATTTGGGTGCATAGATCCTAAGAAATAAGTACCCAGAACAACCACCTCTGGCCGTAATAACGGCCTTGATATGCCTGGCCATTGAGTCAAACAGAGCTTGGATGGCGTGTACAGGTACAGCTGCCCATGCAGCTTCAACACGATACCACAGTTCATCAAGTCTACTGACGGGCGTATTGTGACGAGCCAGTTGCTCGGCCACCATTGACCAGACGCTTTCAATTGGTGAGAGATCTGGAGAGTGTGCTGGCCAGGGCAGCAGTCGAACATTTTCTGAATCCAGAAAGGCCCGTACAGGACCTGCAACATGCGGCCGTCCATTATCCTACTGAAATGTAGGGTTTCGCAGAGATCGAATGAAGGGTAGAGCCACGGGTCATAACACATCTGAAATGTGACGTCCACTGTTCAAAGTGCCGTCACTGCGAACAAGAGGTGACCGAGACGTGTAACCAATGGCACCCCATACCATCACGCCAGGTGATACGCCAGTATGGCGATGACGAATACACGCTTCCAATGTGCGTTCACCGCGATGTCGCCAAACACGGATGCGACCATCATGATGCTGTAAACAGAACCTGGATTCATCCGAAAAAATGACGATTTGCCATTCGTGCACCCAGGTTCGTCGTTGAGTACACCATCGCAGGCGCTCCTGCCTGTGATGCAGCGTCAAGGGTAACCGCAGCCATGGTCTCCGAGCTGATAGTCCATGCTACTGCAAACGTCGTCGAGCTGTTCGTGCACATAGTTATTGTCTTGCAAACGTCCCCATATACTGACTCAGGGGTCGAGACGTGGCTGCACGATCCGTTACAGCCATACGGATAAGATGCCTGTCATCTCGACTGCTAGTGATACAAGGCCGTTGGGATGCAGCACGGCGTTCCGTATTACCCTCCTGAACCCATCGATTCCATATTCTGCTAACAGTCATTGGATCTCGACCAACTCGAGCAGCAATGACGCGATACGATGAACCGCAATCGCGATAGGCTACAATCCGACCTTTATCAAAGTCGGAAACGTGATACAACGCGTTTCTCCTCCTTACACGAGGCATCACAACAACGTTTCAGCATGCAACGCCGGTCAACTGCTGTTTGTGCATGAGAAATCGATTGGAAACTTTCCTCATGTCATCACCGGCACCAACGTTGTGTGAATGCTCTGAAAAGCTAATGATTTACATATCAAAACATCTTCTTCCTGTCGGTTAAATTTCGCGATTGTAGCACGTCATCTTCGTGGTGTAGCAATTTTAATGGCCAATAGTGTAATTAACTGTGAAATGTGTGCGTATACAGGGTGTTCCATAAATGTTGCGATAAACTACCAGGGATTTTAGATGGTGCCTCCAGGAACAAATTGAGGATAGGAACCTATGTCCAGAAATGTTATCCAACACCACTACAGAGTGTCGAATTTATAAGTACCGCTGCCTGACACTAGGCAACCCCTCCGGCAGTAAACGTGACTCAGTACGCTGACGAACCGTAGGCGGAACGTCTTGCAATGTTGTTTGTTGTTCAGTGATGACCATTCGTTGCCACGGTCACCTGTGGAAAAGCTGGAGCAAACTTCTGCGTAGAAAGGCCTTGTCTCCTACGAAGCAATGCACTGTTGTGCTGAATGACAGTATCAGAGACGGGATTCAGTCCACAGTTCACTTTTCTCCAGGAATCGTCTAAAATCTCCCATGTTTTTCGATACACAGGAGAAAAATAAACTGCAGATGGAATCTTGTGTGTGATATTGTCATCCGCCACAAAAGTGCAAAAGAGACAAGGCCGTTCTGCGCATCAATTAGCTCCATCTTCTCCACTGCTGATCCTGGCAATCAGTCGCAACGGATGTAAAAGGACTACTTGAATGAAGGATCGTAACATTCTTCATAAATAAAATAGGAAAACTATGTTAAGAACGATAAAACAATGTGTTTTTCCTTGCTCCTCAACAACATGAGTGAAGTATGTGATTAATATCTCACCCCATTCAAAATTATACAAAATTTTTAATCATATTTTTAAATGTGTGGGAATACTTAGAGCAAAATGAATACGTCAGGGAACACTAAAACCAGACACCACAACACTCTAGCCAAACTGGCAATTTTTATATGATGCAGAACTTTTTATTCAATAATACCAGAGAAATTAGAGAAGAAACGAAACGTAAATTACAAATTGTTACTCCCAACAAAAACAGAAAGGTGAATTCTTACACAGTAGAAATGTGGGGAAAATGTGTTAGACATTAAGAAAAGATGGAAGTTACATTCTATGTCTTCTCAACTATAATGTCCAGCCGAAGAAATAGAATGAAATTTTCAAACTGCACTGGAGTATGCGCTGATGTGAAACTTCCTGGCAGATTAAAACTGTATGCCGAACCGAGACTCGGTGTCATGACATTTGCAAGTGCTCTATGGAAAGAGCTACCGAAATACGACTCACAAGGTAGGAAATGAAGTACTGGCGGAAGTGAAGCTGCGACGACGAGTGGTGGGTCTCACTTGTCTTCAGTCGATAGGGCACTTGCCTGTGAAAGGCGAAAATCCTGAGTTCGAGTTTCGATCGGCCACACAGCTATGATCCTCCAGGATGTTTCAACCGATGAAGTATTTCATCACCCTTATAAGATTTTGAAAGTTAAAAATCTAATAAATTGCATTTTGGTCTATTGAATTTCTTGCAAGAGTAAACAGTGTAACTAGCGTATGCGAAAGCAGAAATTGTGGATATGAGACACCATACAAAGCATAAACTTAGAAATTCATTATGAAATGTCAAGGAAAAGGCTGTGTTTTTTTAACCCAAAATGAGGAGTCACATTACAATATAAAGACAAACATAGTATATATATCATATCACGTCCCGCCAAAATTCAGCGCATTTAACTGCCACTGCCGTAGCGTTTGCCAGATCTTCTTTCCTGCACACTTCCCCCATGTTGCTGCATTCCAGGAGGTGGTCCATTGTTTGGGTCTGTCCGCACTGGCACGTGTCCGTCCCGTCTCGGTATCCCCATTTACACATGTTTACGTTGCATCTGCCCACCCCAGTTCGTAGGCGGTTGAGGGTTCTCCATAATGGTCATTTTAGTTCATTTCCAGAGGCCAATTGTTCGCTGGGTGAGATTAGAGGCGCCTGGTCTCCCGTAGGCAGTGTTGCTTTCCATTTTGACAATCTGACCTTTTGTTTTGAGGTTTCGAGCGGTTGAACTGAGGTGAGGAAACTCCGTCTTGATTTTAGACGTGTGTGTGGAGGGTTTTGTTCGAAGAGAGGATGGCGCTGGTCGCGCAGCTGCTTGAGGCGCTCTGCTTCGCTTGCTATAGCTCGTCTGATGTTAGGTGGAGCTATGCCACTAAGCAAATAAAGTTGGCTAACCGGGGTGGGTCTTAGGCATCCCGTGATTACGCGACAGGCATCGTTCAGCAGAGGGCCCACTCGTTTCGCATGCGCTGATCTTTCCCAAACTGGGGCAGCGTATTCAGCAACCGAGTAGCAGAGTGCAAGTGCCGACGTACGTAAAGTATGTGGGTCGGCACCCCATTTTGGCGCCTAAATAACAAGGAGTGCTGCTGAACGGGATCCGTTGGTTGTTCCACGTGATGTTTAGGGTATGTTTGGCGTTACGGTTTCGAAGATGGAATAGGCAGGATAATGTTTTTGCTGCGTTCGGGCGTAGGCAGTTGGCTTCGTAGTATGGCGTTAGACCGTTGAGGGCATTCGTAAGGATGTGTTGAATCCGACAGTTTCACAAAGCTAATGAAAAAAATATGTAAAAGAATGAAGAACTAATGAAAGAAAACAAAAATGTGAATAACATTCGAAAAATGAATGCGTTGAAATATTTTACTTGGGCCTTTCATGGCTAACTTCTAGAAGAAAGTCAAGAAGAATAAAAGAACGCAGAAGCAGAGGTAAATTATACTAGCAAATGGCCAAATCGTTTCGATTCCTTGGCAAACATACCTTGGCACTGTTGTTTTTTAAAACACATAAACGAACGTGAATACGATTGGAAGTAAATTGCCTACGCATAATTCTATAGATAAAGCCAAAGTTATATAAATACAGAACATTTTTGTAAAATTTCTCGAAATTTATCAGTGTTAACGACACAGCAAAATCGTCGAATGTTTTGCGTGTGATTAGCTTGCGGATATGAGAGGGAGAAAGAGAGAGACAGGGATTTATTCGTTAATGTGAGGTACTAACGCTTAAATATATTGTTGACAGTGCCACTCGGTGGGACTGTTTTTATGCCTAGAACTGTTTGTCTGGTTTGGGCTTCGCCCATAAATTTCAGTCGATGACGGCATGAACGCATGTGTTCCTGAAAACAGCTTGATAGTCTTCGCACAATGATGAAAACCTGGAAATAGATATCTTTTGCCTCAGTATGGTAGTGATCCTTTCCAGAAAGTAACACCACTGCGTCGTGTTTAGAAAAAAATCGGTTGGGTCTGATGGGCTAGGATGCTGAGAAATCCAACGTGATCTCCATGCACCATCTTCGGAATGATCTACTCCCAGCATCGATTCCGTGACAATCAGTTCTATGGATACCCACTCAGGTGTAACTACCGACCATGCTTCAGCAAGAATGGAAACAAAGCCTGTAATGTGTGGCGAAAGTAATCCACTAATTTCTGGTACAATAAAAGCGAAATTTAACAGTAGCAAAATGGTACAGTATTAAACTGAAGAGCCAAAGAAACTGGTACACCTGCCTAACATCGTGTAGGGCCCCCCCGTGAGCACGCAGAAGTGTCGCAACACGACGTGACATAGACTCGACTAATGTCTGAAACAGTGCTGGAGGGAACTGACACCATGAATCCTGCAGGGCTGCCCATAAATCCGTACGAGTATGAGGCAATGGAGACCTCTTCTGAACAGCAAGTTGCATGGCATCACAGATATGATCAATAATGTCCGTGTCTGGGGAGTTTGGTAGCCAGCGAAAGTGTTTAAACTCAGAAGTGTGTTCCTGAAGCCACTGTGTAGCAATTCTGGACGTGTGGGGTGTACCATTGTTTTGCTAGGATTGACCAACTTCGTCGGAATGTACAATGTACATGAATGCATGCAGGTGATCAGACAGGATGGTTACGCGCGTGTCACCTGTCAGAGTCGTATCTAGACGTATCAGGCGTCCCATGTCACTCCAACTGCAGACGTCCCACACCATTACAGAGCCTCCACCAGCTTGAACAGTCCCTTGCTGACATGCAGGGTCCATGGAGTCAAGAGGTTGTCTCCATACCTGTACATGCCCATTCGCTCGATACGGTTTGAAACGAGACTCGTCCGACCAGGCAACATGTTTCCAGTCATCAACAGTCCAATGCCGACGTTGATGGTCCCAGGTAAGGCGTAAAGCTTTGTGTCATGCAATTCATCAAGGGTACACGAGTGGGCCTTCGGCTCCGAAAGCCCATTTCGATGACGTTCGTTGAATGGTTCGCGCGCTGGCGCTTGTTGATAGCCCATATTTGAAATCTGCAGCAATTTCCGGAAGTGTTACATTTCTGTCACGTTGAACGATTCTCTTCAGTCGTCGTTGATCTCTTTCGTTTTCCGGCTGCAGTGATGTCGGAAATTTGATGTTTTACCGGATTTCTGATATTCACGGTACATTCATGAAATGATCGTACTGGAAAATTCCCACTTCATCGCTGCCTAGGAGATGCTGTGTCCCATCGCTCGTGCGCCGACTATAACACCACGTTGATAACCTGCCATTGTAGCAGCAGTAACCAATATAACTACTGCACCAGACACTTGTTGTCTTACATAGGCGATGCCGGCCGCAGAGTCGTAATCTACCTGTTTATCTACAGGTATCTATGTATTTGAATACGCAATCTGTATGTTGCATAAGTTGTTCAGATGTTCACTGTTTGTTCTACTAAGGAGATTGTAACTGCCAACTGTTGCATATATGGCAGCTGAAGAGAGAGACAGAAATCCGTAGACAGTTGCAAAATTAATTAACACGCGTTCTTGTAATTGAATATAGTGGATGTCACGATTCACCGTCTCCGTAAGGAAAGGAGCCAGGTGATCCGCTTCGCTATATGCTGAAATTAGTAGCGTGGCAAGTAAATGAGTACGTAAGTCTGCCCCGAGGCACCTAAATAAAAGAGCTTGCAATGGAAAACCTGCAAGCGATATCGTTTAGGACATTGTCTCAGTAGAGTGCTTAGCCAAGAAAGAGAGCTAAATAACAGTTCTCCAAGGCGAGGCGCACTTAAAGTCGAGGGTGTAATCCATTCCGCAGAGCGGGGCGGAAATATTGGTGGCGAAGCTATTCGGGACTAATGCGAGAGCTTATTAGCGGAAGAGAAATGTTAATCTGCTGCAAAGCGATAATGGAGGCAAGAGGATTACCCGGGCCTCTGAATAATGAACAAACGGGAGGCGGCTGGAACTCGCGCCCTCCCCCGCCGCCCCTTAACCATCCTACCACTGTCACCCCTTCCCAGCCGTCCTTCTCCAAAAACAAGGCGCTTGTAAAAGGGGAGGAGAGTGAGGGATGCGAGAGAAGTGTCTTCCTTTGCGGTGCCAGGATCACAAAACGAGCATCAACGAAGGCCGTGTATTCCATTTTCCCGCTCTAAACTCGGTCAGTCGGTGCTACTTAGTACTAGGAAGTCTGCAGCAACATGCCGATATCTACAGACACTAAACAGCATTGGTTTCGTGGAATCCTATGGTATTTTCTGCGCTTGCTACATTTACGGAAAAAAGCCGCGACACCAAGAAAGAGTTGTGAGACATAAATAAATGTTGGTACGAGTGTTTCTACATCTGAATGACGATGTATATTCAGATTTCGCACCAGTCACACAAGACTGGCGTTACTGGCACCAGTATGAGGATGCAAGTCAAGTTTGCTTCAAATACGCAGTGGAACGGTTGTGAGCGTTAGCTATCTCTGAAATCGGACGCGGTGAGCTGATGTTAGTCACGAATACCTTTTAAGGCGACAAAGACACCATTATCAATACATCACAGTGTTTGAACGAGGTGGTGTAATAGAGCTAGTAGAAGCTGGATGTTTCTTCTGCAATATTGCACAAATACTTGGCAAGAATGTAGCTACGGTACTTGACTGCTGGCAACGGTGGTCATGACAATATATGGTCTTAAGAAGACCGGGCTCAGCCGTGAGAGAAGACCATCGTTCAAATGGTTCAAATGGCTCTGAGCACTATGGGACTCAACTGCTGTGGTCATCAGTCCCCTAGGCTGTGGTCATCAGTCCCCTAGAACTTAGAACTAATTAAACCTAACTAACCTAAGGACATCACACACATCCATGCCCGAGGCAGGATTCGAACCTGCGACCGTAGCAGCAGCGCGGCTCCGGACTGGAGCGCCTAGAACCGCACGACCACCGCGGCCGGCGAAGACCATCGTAATCGGCGTATGGCGCTGGAGCGTCATACTGCATCTGCAGCAGCAATTTTAGCAGCAATTGGCACCACAGTGACACAACGACCCTGTTACAAATCGGTTACTTGAAACGGTTCCGAGCCAGACGCCCTGTGGATTTCGTTGCATCGACCCCAAGCCACCGCCATTTTAAACGTCAGTGGTGTCAAGCGAGGGCTCATTTGGAGGGTAGGATGAAGATCTGTTACGTTTCCTAATTGAAGCCGATTCTGCCTTGATGCTAGTGATGGGCTTGTGTTGATTAGGAGGTCAGCTGACGGTCTGCAACCAAGCTGTCTGTGTGTTAGACACAGTGGACGCAAACATGGAGTTATGGTCTGCGGCGTGATTTTGCAGGAGCACTCTCGTGGGTATCCCACACACCCTGACTGCAAAATTGTACGTCAGTCGGGTGATTCGAGCTGTTGTGCTACCGTTCATGAACAACAATCCAACAGCGTAACGCTCGTAAACATACTGCTGTTGTAACCCAACATACTCTAAAGAGTGCTGCCATGTTGCCTTGGCCTGCTCGATCACCAGATCTAATACCAGACGAGCACAGACAGGACACCATCGGACTACAAATTCAGCGTCATCCGCAAACAGCGTTAACCATCCCTGTATTCACGGACCAAGTGCAACAGGTGTGGAACTCCATCGCACCAACTGACATCCAGCACCTGTACAACATAAAGCATTCACGTTTGTATACTTCCATTCAATATTTTGGCTGTTACGCTGTTATTAATGTTCCTGCATTTCACATATGAAATGGCTTATTTCGCGCTTACATTGACCTGTGGTCTTGCAATGTTAAACACTTATATATGTTACCTAAACAAATGTATTCCTGAAATTTCATTATCCTAAATGAATTATTTTTTGTGTTGGATTTTTTTTCCGCCAGTGAACTCTAGCGTACGTAGAACTGCCGATCGCCGGCCAGAGTGGCCGAGCGGTTCTAGGCGCTTCAGTCTGGAACCGCGCGACCGCTACGGTCGCAGGTTCGAATCCTACCTCGGGAATGGATTTGTGTGATGTCCTTAGGTTAGTTAGGTTTAAGTAGTTCTAAGTTCTAGGGGACTGATGGCCTCAGCAATTAAGTCCCATAGTGCTCAGAGCCATTTTTTTTTGAACTGCCGATCAATTGTGTAACAACAGTTACCGTTGCACTGTTGTTTATTATAACAAAGTTCTTACAAAATTCAGACTATAGTTTAACACCACCATTCCTCGGTAAGCTTAGTTCTTAAGTTGCTACTCACTTGCTAAACGAAGACTGTTGTGAAACAACAGCGACAAAGAATTCAATACAAAATCTACTCCCAGTTGCAGGTTGCCTGTCTATCAGCTTCCAGCGGCCACAAAAATTTAATTTTCAATATTTCATATATTATTATCGATCGAATTCAAAAATTTTAAATGCTGTCATAATTACTCATTAAGAGATATAATCTAACATTAAAGTTTCAGCATTATGAGTCAATTATTAAAATTGTAAACGGTGAACAGAATGAGCAGAAAAGAACTTTACACTTTCAAAAATTCATGGAAACGAAACAATACGATACAACTTACACCCATCAAATCTTAACCTCCTAATGAAGTTTCCGTTGAAGCTTTTTTAACATACTGGCACAATTCGTTAGTTGCAAGTTGCTGCCGCCGTAGGGTGATAGTGTAGAATATAACAAGTACACCACAACAGAAGTGCTGGTGCGTCTTTCAGCATTTTTGGAAGGTTGTTTCTGGGACCTTGAGCTCACGACTTGCCCGACGTGTTGATTCCTGCGTGCTTCGCTGGATTGAAGGTACAATACGACCAACTTTTTCTACCGGTACAGGAGACAGATCATGACTTTCATCTTTGTAAATGCAGCCTTTCTCCTCATACTGTTCGTACAAATCATAAATGAAGACTCCGCTGAGTGGCTCCCGGTGAAAATGTGTGCGAAAGTGTCGTTGAGCAAGAGTCATCGACTCCCTTTTTACTAACTGTAGGCTACACCAACTCTTCTGTTGTGGTTTACTTGCCATTTACTACACTATCCCTTCTGGCGAGCACAGCCATCAGCAAAAGAGCTGTGTCTATACGTAAAGAATATCCAGAGATTCGCTTTCAACAGGTTTGAAGCGAACAAAGTGTGAAGTTCTTTTGTGCTCACCTTGTACATGTGTTGAGGCAGCATAACTAACTACTCACAAATTATCCAAATTATAGCCATCCAGTGTTTGAGAAGTGGAGCACTTATTAAATTCCAACAAACTTTACAAACAATTTCAGGACTTTCCGAAACTTTTACTTGCTGAGACATCCCACAAAATAATGAAAGAAAAGGAGTCCATCATTTATAATATTTTCGCTATTCATGTAGCAAAACTGCAGCATCAGGCATGATGTTTTAATTTATCACCTCTTTACTGCTAACTCTATTTGCAACACAGTTTGTAAGGCAGTTTTACACATTGGACTTCGATTCTTTAAAGAATTGGAGGTGGGGGTGTACTGGTCCTTCAATAAGGCGATTATTGCACCGTAAGGTGGTAAAGCAACGAACTCGTATTCGACAGGTCGGTGGTTCGACTCTCCATCCAGCTATAAAGCTTCAGGTTTTCAGTGACTTCTCTAAGTCTCTTATGGCTAGTACCTTTGACGAGCACGGATGATACCCTTCCTCCAACCTTTTCCACTCCAAACTAGGTCCGTTTCTAATGACCTCGTAGTTGACGGGACGTTAAACTGTAATAACCCTTTGCTTCCTTCCTCCGACTTCGCGCTTGAAAGTAACTGGATGTGCACACCGAAAGATGGAAATGGGTAAACATTTAGTTTCAGGAAACATTACATAAGCTGTGTAATTCGTGGCGAGAGACGAAATGAAGGTAATTTTAGTGAATCAACAAATAATATGTTTGACATACTGACCTGTGCGTGCTCCAAAGAATAGAAGACTTCAGAGTAGCTCTTAAGGCCTCAGCCTTAAAAATCAAAGCATTCTGGAGATCTCTTCGCCTTACTGTATGAGAAGAGGAGCAAGTTTCTTCTATACTAAACAGCATTTCATCCTTTCGTATACTAATTTCGATGGCCTCCTCGACGATGTCAGGAGAGCGCCACACTTACTGACATCCATACTGAGCTACATTTTCATAGTGAATTACATACCATAATTTGTTATCTCGATTCACGATTATAAGTAGAAGAGTAGGATCTTCCTTCGCGTTATCAACAAGAAGACGAATGCTGTTCTTTCTCTGATGCTGGGAGGACACAAATTAGCCTTGTACCTCAACCCCCGTCTATGTTTCAATGCTGGCAGAAGAAACAGACGTGGATCCAAAAATTTTTTCCTGTCAGCTGTGAGTGAAGGTGGGTGTCACGGGCGAAGGTCACTTGCTTCTGAATATTAACTTCGACCGTTCAGCGCGTCCGCCTGAAGAAATGACATTGAAGCACCTGGTACATTGCTATGCATTCAAATGGAAAACGTCACTGTGAGATCCACCAACGTTTTGTCACTCTGTCTCACATTTCTATCCCATAAATGGCTGATAGTATAAACACGTCCTCGTTGTTTTCTACGGAAAAAGCATTTCGTAGTGCAGAAAGATAGTAAAAACATTTATATGCATCATGCATTCGGAAATAGTTACGAAATATCATGTCTGTTTACATGGGAACAATGAGAATCATCTAAATCAGACTTTAAAATAGGGTGGTAAAGAGATACATAAATACATACATGAAAAAACCTTTTGCATCACCCCGGTTCCCAGAACTCCTGAAGGTAGACGTTGACTATGGATACTGTATTATAGACACGGTCCCTTTGACTGTTCATTGTGACACTAAACCCGCCCAAAGATATAAACTACCTTGCATGAGCAGCGCCGATCATTTCCAGACATTCCACCAGGAAGGAGGTACACAGCTAGTGTTGTCTGTAGTTCAGCCATGCCAGGAGCTGTCATAGACATGCCTCTCTCAAGTCGCCCAAGGGCTACTACTGTAGTGGATGACCGCTACCTATTGATTATAGGTCGGAGGAACCCTGACAGCAATGCCACCATGTTGAATAATGTTTTTAGTGCAGCCCCAGGACGTCGTGTTACGACTGAAACTGTGAAGAATAGGCTACATGATGCGCAAATTCACCCCCGACATCCATGGCGAGGTCAATCTTTCCAACTACGACACCATGCAGCGCGGAGCAGATGGCCCAATAACATGCCGAGTGGACGGCTGAGGACTGGAATCACGTTCTCTTCAGCAATGAGTGTCGCATATGCCTTCAACCAGACAATCGTCGATGTATTTGGTGGTAACCCTGTCAGGCTGAACGCCTTAGACACACTGTCCACCGAGCGCAGCAAGGTGGAGGTTCCCTGCTGTTTTGGGGTGGCATTATGTGGAGCTGACGTACGCCGCTGGTGGTCGTGGAAGGCGCCGTAACGGCTGTACGATACGAGAATGCCATCCTCCGACCGACAGTGCAACCATATTGGCAGCATATTGACGATGTATTCGTCTTCATGGACGACAATTCGCGCCCCCATCATGCACATCTAGTGAATGACTTTCTTCAGGATACGACATCGCTCGACTAGTGACCAGACATGAAACCTACCGAACATGCCTGGGATAGATTGAAAAGGGCTGTTTATGGACGTCGTGACCCACCAACTACTGTGAGAGATCTGCGCCGAATCGCCCGTTGAGGAGTGGGATAATCTGGACCAAAAGAGCCTTTATGAATTTGTGGATAGTATTCCACGACGAATACAGGCATGCATCAATGCAAGAGGTCGTGCTACTGGGTATTAGAGGTAACGGTGTGTACAGCAGTGCGAACCCTCACCTCTGGTCTCGCTGTATGGTGGTACAACATGCAATGTGTGATTTGCATGAGCAATAAAAAGGGCGGAAATGATGTTTAAGTTGATCTCTACTCCAATTTCCTGTACAGGTTCCGAAACTCTCGGAACCGAGGTGCTGCAAAACATTTTTTTGGGTGTGTAAAAAGAATGCATGAAGAAGATACTAGAGCTAAATTGAATCATGTTTAGCAACCTCGGCTCAAACTTGTTCATATTCACCACGTTATTGGCAGAGAGCACCAGCGAGAGTATTTCTTTAACAACGAAGTTCATTTGTCAGATTCTAAGATTAATTATTTATTGATTGATTTCTCATATTTACTTCCTTTATGGCGGGGAGCTACGATGCCGGAAGCGTATAGTCGTCCTCTCTATTGAAATTAGATGCATTCTTAGAAATTTCAACCGCTTCTCCGACCTTTCTTCTATAAATGCTTATTTCTTCAGCCAGTACACGTACGTTTTTAAAGTCGATGTCAGAGCCACAGTTCCCATGATGTTCCGCTACTGTGAGCGGCATAAACAACGCGCTGCAAGTCACCTCGGCGGACAATAATATTTTGGGTAAACATTCCCCCTCTCTAGCTCTGTCCGTTGCGAATCTAGCCACTGATGACCACCCAATAGCGGTAGCAGGCAGTTCAACGGATAACCCTTCTCCAGCATAAGTGTGGAACAGTACCTTTCTATCCAATGACGATGGCCCGCCAATGGTATTCACAGGAGATGAGCTACCAACGTCCCTTCTTCTGCATCAGAGCGGGAATATTAGCCAATGACTATGACCCACCAATGGTAGCCATATGAATTTTAACCAGTACTATCACCTCTCCAACACGAACGCGCTAAAACTCTCTCTTTATAAGAGGACGCGTTACTCGTCTCTGACAGTGTTCTAGCAGTAGTAGACACCAGAAGATCCTGAGGAAGATCCCAGCAGAGGGGTCGAAACGTCGATTATTTTAGAAGAAACATGACGCGGCCTAATAATCCAGAAGATTTTAACTTCACTATATGATACGTTATCTCTGTTTCAGATAAACCTTAGAGAAAGTAACTACCAATTATCTGTGTGGACTGCAAACAGAAAGGCCCAAACAAATAACGGCGGTTAGAGGAATGGAAATCTACCACACTGGTGATAAAAGATGCAGCTGCATGAACCACTTCCTCGACGTTCGCAAGTTTCGTAAATGTTTGTTTTATATTTCTATGTTCTAAATTTATGTGCTTTTAAAATTATTAATGAGTGAATTATATCATAGTTTTGGATTTTAGTAATGCTATTGTTGGTTTCAGATTTCAGTAATACCGTTACTGGTATTAAGCGAAAATTTTCAAGTAAAAGTAGAGAATTATAATGTAGAGAAGTGTGGATGTAGAACGACTGGGAGTACATGAATGGTCCACACTAAAATCTGTGTTGGAATAATTCTGAACTGGCTCGTTTTGGAGCCGTATACATCCTGTTAGTATTACGAGGTTGTTACTATGGCTATGAACTTTGGGAGAACTTACATGCTTGGAAATTGTTAGAGAATCGGCATGGTGTAGCTTAAGAATCTAGGGGGAGTTGAAGACTCATTAACTTTGTGTTTCTGCAACGACTTATTGCTCATAAAATATTCCTGTTCCGGATCCCAATCGTACGCATATTATCTTCCCTATGAAGACTTTGTCATGAGCGTTTTGATAACATACTAAATAAATATGTTGTGGTTTTCAGTCTAGATATTGGTTTGATGCAGCTCTACATGCTACTCTATCCTGCGCAAACTTCATCATCTCCATGTACCTACTGCAACCCACATTCTTCGGAATCTCTTCATCTCTTGGTCCCCCTCTACGATTTTTACCTTCCACGCTGTCCTCCAATACTAAATTGGTGATCCCTTGATGCCTCAGAACATGTCCTACCAACCGATTCCTTCTTCTATTCAAGCTGTGCCACAAAATTCTCTGTTCAGTACCTCCTCATTAGTTATGTGATCTACCCATCAGCATTCTTCTGTAGCGCCACATTTCGAAAGTTTCTGTTCTCTTCTTGTCTAAACTATTTATCGTCCGTCTTTCACTTCCACACAAATACTTTAACAAAAGAATTCCTGACACTTAACTCTAATCTCGATCTTAACAAACATCTCTTCTTCAGAAACGGTTACCTTGCTATTGCCAGTCTACAGTTTATATCCTCTCTACTTCGACCATCATCAGTTATTTTGCTCCCAAAATAGCAAAATTCATTTACTACTTTAAGTATCTCATTTCCTAATCTAATTCCTTCAGCACCATCTGATTTAATTCGACTACATTTCATTATCCTCGTTTTGCTTTTGTTGATGTTCATCTTATAATCTCCTTTCAAGACACTGTCCATTCCGTTCAACTGCTGTTCCAGGTCCTTTGCTGTCGCTGACAGAATTACAATGTCATCGGCAAACCTGAAAGTTTTTATTTCTTCTCAATGGGTTTTAATTTCTACTCCAAATTTTTCTTTTGTTTCCTTTACTGCTTGCTCAATATATAGACTGAATAATGAAGGAGATAGGCTACAATCCTGTCTCACTACCTTCCCAACCACTGTTTCCCTTTCATGCCCCTCGACTACTATAACTGCCATCTGGTTTCTGTACAAATTGCCAATAGCCTTTCGCTCTCTGTATTTTACCCCTGCCACCTTCAGAATTTCAAAGAGAGTATTCCAGTCAACATTGTCAAAAAGCTTTCTCTAAGTCTACAAATGCTAGAAACGTAGGTTTGCCTTTCCTTAATCCGTCTTCTAAGATAAGTCATAGGGTCAGTATTGCCTCACTTGTTCCAACATTTCTACGGAATCCAAACTGATCTTTCCCGAGATCGGCTTTTACTAAACAAATGTAACATTAATGTTTCAGCAAACGTCACTCTGTTCTCACTTTCCGAGTTTAATTTGAATAGTTGAAGATACACTGCCTCCAAGAATCGATATGAAAAGGCCTTAGGTGGTAGAATACAGGACGTTAATGAAATTACTGGCGGTCGGAAACAGCAGTTTGCAGAGCAATGCGCAACAGAAAGACGTTCTTAATAACCTATGGCAGTACTGACACCCCGTCCCCTCCTCCCATCTCCCACGATTCAACGTGATCTGACTCGTTTGAAGTGTGGCGCGACTGCAGTTTATGCCCTTGTATACAGGGTGGACCCACTAAGGATTTTTCAAAATTATTCGGAATAATAGGAACGTGAGCCAAAGCAGCAAAGGGTGTTTATCTGTTTTTAGCCCTTCCGTGGCGGCGGAGGTGAGGGGGAGGGGTTGTGACATAGACATGTGCATGAATAAAGCGGCAAAGACACCAGTTCAGCAATATTTTCGTTGAGCGCTTTAGAAATGCGCTTGTACAATGTTGAGTGTTTATGGAAAAAGTTCAAGGCAATCGTAAAATGGATTTTAGACAGGTACGTGCCGAGTAAAACTGTGATGGGCGGGAAAAACCCACCGTGGATCAACAACAAAGTTAGGAAACTGCTGCGAAAGCAAATAGAGCTTCACTGCAAGTTTAAACGCCGCCAAAACCTCTCAGACAAACAGAAGCTAAACGATGTCAAAGCTAGCGTAAAGAGGGCTATGCGTGAAGCGTTCAGTGAGTTCAAAAGTAAAATTCTATGTACCGACTTGACAGAAAATCCTAGGAAGTTCTGGTCTTACGTTAAATCAGTAAGTGGCTCGAAACAGCATATCCAGACAATCCGGGATGATGATGGCATTGAAACAGAGGATGACACGCGTACAGCTGAAATACTAAACACCTTTTTCCAAAGCTGTTTCACAGAGGAAGAACGCACTGCAGTTCCTTCTCTAAATCCTCGCACAAACGAAAAAATGGCTGACATCTAAATAAGTGTCCAAGGAATAGAAAAGCAACTGAAATCACTCAACAGAGGAAAGTCCACTGGACCTGGCGGGATACCAATTCGATTCTACACAGAGTAAGCGAAAGAACTTGTCCCCCTTTTAACAGCCGTGTACCGCAATACCGCAAGTCTCTAGAGGAACGGAAGCTTCCAAATGATTGGAAAAGAGCACAGGTAGCCCCAGTCTTCAAGAAGGGTCGACGAGCAGATGCGCAAAACTATAGACCTATATCTCTGACATCGATCTGTTATAGAATTTTAGAACATGTTTTTTGCTCGCTTATCATGTCATTTCTGGAAACCCAGTATCTACTCTGTAGGAACCACCATAGATTCCGGAAAAAGCGATCGTGAGAGACCCAACTCGCTTTATTTGTTCGTGAGTCCCAGAAAATATTAGATACATGCTCCCAGGTATATGCCATTTTCCTTGACTTCCAGAAAGCGTTCGATACAGTTCCGCACTGTCGCCTGATAAACAAAATAAGAGCCTACGGAATATCAGACCAGCTGTGTGGCTGGATTGAAGAGTTTTCAGCAAACAGAACACAGCATGTTGTTCTCAATGGAGAGACGTCTGCAGACGTTAAAGTAACCTCTGGCGTGCCACAGGGTAGTGTTATGGGGCTATTGCTTTTCACAATATATATATAAATGACCTAGTAGATAGTGTCGGAAGTTCCATACGGCTTTTCGTGGATGATGCTGTAGTATACAGAGAAGTTGCAGCATTAGAAAATTGCAGCGAAATGCAGGAAGATCTGAAGCGGATAGGCACTTGGTGCAAGGAGTGGCAACTGACCCTTAACATAGACAAATGTAATGTACTGCGAATACATAGAAAGAAGGATCCTTTATTGTATGATTATATGATAGCGGAACAGACACTGGTAGCAGTTACTTCTGTAATATATCTGGGAGTATGCGTGCGGAACGATTTGAAGTGGAATGGTCATATAAAATTAATTGTTGGTAAGGTGGGTACCAGGTTGAGATTCATTGGGAGAGTCCTTAGTAAATGTAGTCCATCAACAAAGGAGGTGGCTTACAAAACACTCGTTCGACCTACACTTGAGTATTGCTCATCAGTGTGGGATCCGTACCAGATCGGGTTGACGGAGTAGATAGAAAAGATCCAAAGAAGAGCGGCGCGTTTCGTCACAGGGTTATTTGGTAAGCGTGATAACGTTACGGTGATGTTTAGCAAACTCAAGTGGAGATCACGAATGTAAATTTAGAGAGATTCGAGCGCGCACGGAGGCTTTCCGGCAGTCGTTCTTCCCGCGAACCGTACGCGACTGGAACAGTAAAGGGAGGTAATGACAGTGGCATGTAAAGTGCCCTCCGCCACACACCGTTGGGAGGTTTGCGGAGTATAAATGTAGATGTAGATGTACATTATTGTCCAAAACAGACAACACGCTGCATCCGCCCTATCAAGAAATCGTCAATCTAGTGACAAATTTTGTTAGATTCCCCATTTGACTGCACTTTTGTTAATGTTTGTGTGCTACCGAGTCAAATGCTTTTCAGAAGTCAACTTCGTCGAATGTGTCCTAAACTGGATGTAGCTGAAGACGTAAATCTCGTCTGAGCAACGGCACGATTTGCCTATGCGGGTTGACCTAGAGGGTGGACGGCCATTTATTAAGCTGTCAGCAATGCCAGCGGATGCTACGGTTGCAAGAAAACTGCCGAGTGCTCCGGAGTTCGCGTCTGCTGGTGGCACCATTCCAGGCAAGTCAAGGAGCGAGCGGTGGCAGCAGAGGCGGCCAGACCACTTGACCCGGCCGAGTGTAGCCAGGAACCGGGACATCGCCGGCAGAACAGCCCCGGCACTGATACATGGCCCCAGGCTGCTTTGGCAACCGATATCTTAATCACTGGCTCCGCTTCGGGCGACCAGCAGACCACAGGAATAATCGAGCTTTCGTACTTCCTAAGTGACCAACTCACTCACAGTATTACACGCCACCATCTCATCAACTAAAGCTAACTGATTGGTGACGCAGTCGCATATCTTTGTCTCTTGCGCCCTCTACCATTCGGCTGTAACTTTTCCAATTCATTCCTCTGGCTACACTTTTTGGTGAATGGAAGATCTCAGCTTGTATCTTTAATTTTACGCCATTGTAATGGTTTGAAATACCGGGTGATCAAAAAGTCAGTATAAATTTGAAAACTTTATAAACCACGGAATAATGTAGATGGAGAAGTAAAAATCGACACACATGCTTGGAATGACATGGGGTTTTATTAGAAAAAAAAAAAAATCAAAGTTCACAAAATGTCCGACAGATGGCGCTGGTCAGCAAAACGTCAGTGACCGCGCATGACAATCGTGTATAAAAGGAGCTGTAATGAAAGAGAGAATCAGATGCGGCAGCAGTCGCAGCATGTTGACGTTACCTGAAAAGGCGCTTTTAGTGAAGCTGTATTATCAGAATGGGGATGTGCTAGTTCAGCGTTACGATCCTATCGCCATAGGAAGGGGATTCAAACGGGTAAAGGTCCGTTGACAAACGCAGCGAGAATGATTTCGAAGTTCGAAGCCACGGGTTGTTTAGACGATAGACCCCGTAGAGGCCGACCGAGCACAAGGCGTAATGCTGCTGAGACAGTTGAGGAAGAAATGGAGACTGTAGCGGGTTCGTCTATGCACGGGGTAGTCAGCGCTCGTGCAGTCGCACGTCGCACCAGCATTCCATACACTACTGTTTGGTTGGCACTTAGGCGTACCTTCCGATGCTATCCGTACAAAATCCATCGGCGATTTAGTGAAGCGGAGGGTATTTGCAGTGTGGCCGTTTCAAAAGACGGCGGAAGATGACGATTGGTTGAGTAACGTGGCCGGCCGGAGTGGACGAGCGGTTAATGGCGCTACAGTCTGGAACCGTACGACCGCTACGGTCGCATGTTCGAATCCTGCCTCGGGCACAGATGTATGTGGTGTCCTTAGATTAGTTAGGTTTAAGTAGTTCTAAGTTCTAGGGGACTTATGACCACAGCAATTGAGTCCCATAGTGCTCAGAGCCATTTGAACCATTTTTTTGAGTAACGTGTTGTGGACCGACGAAGCTCATTTCACGCTCCGAGGGTCTGTCAACGCCCACAACTGCACAATTTGGGTTACCGAAAATACTAGAACTGTCGTGGAAACTCCACTGCACGACGAGAAAGTCACGGTATGGGTTGGATATACCACAAAATGGCTCTGAGCACTATGGGACTTAACATCTGCGGTCATCAGTCCTCTAGAACTTAGAACTACTTAAACCTAACTAACCTAAGGACATCACACACATCCATGCCCGAGGCAGGATTCGAACCTGCGACCGTAGCAGTCGCGCGGTTCCGGACTGAGCGCCTAGAACCGTGAGACCACCGCGGCCGGCGGATTTACCACATCTACCGTTATCGGGCCTTTTTTCTTCGAGGAAATGCGTGATTCTGGTTTTGTAACAGCTACCGTGACGGGTGAGAGGTACGCCGATATGTTACAGAATCGCCTAATACCCAGCCTGGCTGATAAACACCTGCTGGAACGTACGAAGTTTATGCAGGATGGCGCTCCATCCCGTATTGCTAGACGCGTGAAAGATCTTTTGCGCGCGTCGTTTGGTGATGATAGTGTGCTCAGCCGCCACTTTCGTCATGCTTGGCCTCCCAGGTCCCCAGACCTCAGTCCGTGCGATTATTGGCTTTGGGGTTACCTAAGTCGCAAGTGTATCGTGATCCACCAACATCTCTAGGGATGCTGAAAGACAACATCCGACGCCAATGTCTCACCGTAACTCCGGACACGCTTTACAGTGCTGTTCACAACATTATTCCTCGACTACAGCTGTTGTTGAGGAATTATGGTGGACATATTGAGCATTTCCTGTAAAGAACATAATCTTTGCTTTGTCTTACTTTGTTATGTTAATTATTGCTATTCTGATCAGATGAAGTGCCATCTGTCGGACAATTTTTGAACTTTTGTATTTTTTTGGTTCTAATAAAACCCCATGTCATTCCAAGCATTTGTGTCAATTTGTACCTCTCTATCTACATTATTCCATGATTTATTCAGTTTTCAAAATTATATTGACTTTTTGATCACCCAGTACTTCAGTTGATCGACGATAGTAGGGAATACAAAAATACGAGGGCCGTTCAGAAAGTAACCTCCGGTTGATTTAAAAAAATACACCAAGTTAAATAAAAATATTTTAATATATACATCTTACAACTACATCTTTGCACTATTTTTCTACATAGTCTCCATAGCGATTGAGGCACTTATCGTATCTCTTCACAAGCTTTGAAATTCCTTCTGCATAAAAATCACCCGCTTGTGCCTGGAGCCAGCCTGTGACCGCATCTTTGAGCTCTTCGTCGTCATCAAACCGCTGTGACCCGAGCCATTTCTTCAAATGCATGAAGAGGTGATAATCACTTGGCACCAGGTCTGGGCTGTAAGGTGGATGGTTGATAACGTCCCACTTGAAGGGCTCAAGAAGGGCCGTTGTTCTGCGAGCAGAGTGAGGACGGGCGTTATCGTGCAAAAAAACGATACCGGAAGTCAGCATACCACGGCGTTTGTTCTGTATAGCCCGTCGTAGCTTTTTTATTGTTTCACAGTACACGTTTTGATTAATGGTCGTACCACGTTCCATGAATTCAACCAACAACACCCCTTTGGCATCCCAAAACACCGTTGCCATCAGTTTTCTGGCAGAAAAATCTTGCGAGGCTTTTCTTGGTTTGGTAGGCGAATTTGAATGTGCCCACATCTTTGATTGTTCTTTTGTCTCAGGGTTCACGTACTTAATCCAGGTTTCGTCACCAGTCACGATTCTGTTTAACAATGGTTCTCCTTCGTCCTCATAATGTGACAGAAAGTCTAATGCAGAGGGCATTCTTTGAGTTTTGTGGTGGTCGGTAAGAATTTTGGGCACCCATCGTGCACAGAACTTACGGTAACCCAATCTTGCTGTCACTATCTCGTACAAGAGAGTCTTAGAAATCTGTGGAAAACCAGTAGACAACTCTGACATTGAGAAACGTCGATTTTCACGAACTTTTGCATCAACTGTCTGAACGAGTTCGTCAGTCACCAATGATGGTCTACCACTCCTCTCTTCATCATGAACGTTTTCTCGTCCACTTTTAAATAAACGTACCCATTCACGGACAACTCCTTCACTCATAACTCTTGGTCTGTACACGGCACAAAGCTCACGATGAATAGCTGCTGCAGAATATCCTTTGGCTGTAAAAAACCTTATGACAGCACGCACTTCACATTTGGCGGGGTTTTCTATTGCAGCACACATTTCAAACTGCCACAAAAACTAAACTAGCGCAGGTACGACGTTCACTCGACCACGGCTTGATGCCGACTGACCTGTTGAGTGCGTGAACGCACAGATGGCGTCGCTACTCCCCCCACAACCCGCACTGTGACCAATCGGAGGTTACTTTCTGAACCGCCCTCGTACAAGTTGAGAGGGAACAGTTTGTTCCATCTCATTACAATTAGTTTTTCGTTGCATTATATTGAATATACTTTTAACATTTTTTTAGTTTAAATAGTGTGATATCTCAAGCGAAGAGGTAGACTACCTGTTTATTTAATTCAATTCATAATTACATAAATGCACTTCCTTTCCCTAATCCCACTACGTTGCCTTGGTTGATTAAGTTTGGGGTTTCTATTAAGAACTCGTCTGTTGGTAGTGCCAAGGCAGAGGTGTGGTCACCCTGTAGGTTGGTTAATGCCAACCTAAGCCTGGAGTAAAGACAGAGATGATGCACCTGTTTGCCAGGGGGTAGTCCGGGATTGGTAACAGGTCCCCCTCCCCTCCATGTAAGGGAACGGACGTTGAGGAACGCCATGATAGTCACTCTTGGGGTAGCGGCTGAACTGAGCGGACGGAATCGAGGGCGATCTCCGTCTTTGCCGTCAATTTCACCGTGGGATGATGTATTACGTTTTACACTGTTACTAAACAGCTCTTTTTCAGGATTGAAATAGTTAGCGTGTCGTTACGGCCATTCATTCGTTTTTTGAAAATTTTTCCCTTTACAATAAAGTTTTCAGTTAGGGTTTCTTTGTCAGAGGTGAGCATGGGGGCTCGCGTTATTCATTTATAGTGCTGCAATCACTTGGTGCCTTCAGCACACACGAGATCAGCAATAGCTCTAAAGAAGAATCGTGTAGTTTCACTTTTAGAAGCAGCGTTTCTTTTTTTTTTTTCAATGTTTAAGTAACCTGGGGCTTCACCCCGCCTAGTTAACACGTGGTCGTAACGGCTGATGAGTACATTTGTATGACGATTCCGTGTGAAACCTGGTAGGAGATGCGTGTGTGACATACTTAAGGTTCTAAGTATGTGACGTATAATTTTTCTAGGCCATCCCATAAATTTTGTTCACGGTTCCTTTTTAACCCCCATTTGCAAGCAGCACGTCCTAACTACTTTGATAAAGAATAGGTTGAGCGTGTGAGTGATTGTATAGTATGGAAAGCAAGAACGAACAGAGGGGTGAGTACAAAGAAATTAGCTGTTGGTATCGTTCACCCACGTGGTGCCGAATTGCACTACCAGCGAGCTACCAGTTCGTTCTTGGAAATTAGTTAAGGTGAGGATGCTTACGTGTGCTGTTAATTGATTATTTGCGTTTGCCGTATTTCACATGATGTTTTATTTTTTCAGAATTTGCTTTCTTTTGTGAATATGGAAATCTTTGTGTCTGCTTTGTTCCCCCGTTTTTCCACCAAAGAGAATTTTTGTTATTCAGTCCTAGCAGTAATCTTGGGTGCGAATTTCGATCACTGTCCCAGCAGACAGACCACAAGGGCAGCAACGTAGTCCCATCCTCTTTCCCAGTACTTAAGTAGAAACGAGATGCCTTTTAGTTTAAGCACCTTCAGTGCGAGACAAAACTAGAAGATATTTGACCTGACTTTGTTTGCTGCAATTATTAAATTTGTAACGTTTTGGGGAATATAGATAATAAATGTCATATTAAGTTTGTAAAATTTCTGAGATCTAGACGATAAATGACCTATAAACTGGATGTCATGAATTTAATGATCATTACAAACCCCAGTCCTGTGTAGAGAGCAATGTTACCAACAAAGTGGTGTCCTTATAGATCATGATAGAGCGTGGCCTTTACTGACTTGCCCACTTGGTTGTTTGAGCCCTCCCCCGCGTGATCCGTTGCGCAATATTAACATAATAATCATCAGATCATTTCACTAAACGTCGAGCCGGCCCCTTAAACTCAATCCTTCCGAGCAATGCATCAAGCGGGCAAGCACGTGTCAATGAGACGACTTGGCCACACACACATCCGGCAAGCTCTCGCATAGAAAGAAGGAAACAGAGGAAGAGAGATACAAAAAGGTAACGATGCAAAACTAAACAGAAGGAACCTTTCAAAGTCACTTACAAATCAAGTGAATAGACTATGCAGGGAAACTAGGACGAAATGGCTACAAGAAAAAATGAGGAGAAATCGAAAAAGAAATGATTGTCGGAAGACCTGACTCAGCATACAGAAACGTCAAAATAACCTTCGGTGAAATTAAAAGCAAGGGCTGTAACGTTAAGGCTGCAATCGAAATTACACTGTTAAATGCAGAGGAGAAACCGGATAGATGGAAATAGTTCATTAAGGACCTCCATGAGGGAGAATACTTATGTTATGATGTGACAGAAGAAGAAACTGTAGTTGATAGCGAAGGGATAATGGTCCAGTATTAGAATTTAGAATAGCTTCGGAAGACTTAAAATCTAATAAGGCAGAAAGGATAGATAACACTCCGTTGAAATTTCTAAAATCACTGGGCGAAGTCCCAAAGAAACGATTATTCAAGCTGGTGTTTACAATGTATAAGACTAGCGATATACCATGAGACTTTCGGAAAAATATCATCCACACAGTTACAAAAGCCGAAATGTGACAATTACTGCAGAATCAGCAAAACCTTTCACGCATCCAAGTTAACGACAAGAATAATATACAGAAAAATCAAAAAGAAAATTGAGGATGTGGTATATGACGACAAGGAAAGGTAAGGGAACCAGAGAGGCAGTTCGGACATTGTGGCTGATAATGGAAACAAGACTGAAGAAAAATTAAGACAAGTTCGTAGGATTTGTCAATCTGGAGAAAGCATTCGACAACGTAATATGGAGCGATATGTTCGGAATCGTGAGAAGAATAGGGATAATCTATAAGGAAACACGTTTTATATACAATATGTTCAAGAACCGAGAGGAAGCAAGAAGAGTGGAGGACATAGAATGAAGGGCACGGATTAACAAGTGTGTAAGACAGGGATGCAGTATTCGACCTCTACTGTTCAATCTGTAGGTCGAAGAAGCAACGATGGAAATGAAGGAAAGTTTCAAGAGTGGAATTAAAATTCATGGTAAAAGGATATGAATGATAAGGTTTGATGATGACATTGCTGTCTTCAGTGAGAGTGCAGAAGAATTACAGAATCTGTCGAATGGAATGAACAGTGTCATGAGTGCAGAGTGTGGATTGAGAATAAATCGAAGAAACAGAAAAGTAATGAGAAGTAGCAGAAATGAGAACGACGACAAACTTAACATCGTCACTGGTGATCAAAAAATAGATGAAGTTAAGGAATTCTGCTGCCTAGGCAGCCAAATAACGTATGCAGGTGGAGAATGGAGGACATAAAAACCAGACTAGCACTAACAAAAAGGACATTCCTGGCCAAGAGAAGTCGACTAATATTAAACATAGGTTTCAATCTGAGGAAGAAATTCCTGAGGATGTACGATTGGAGCGGAGCACTGTATGGCAGGGAGACATGGTCTGTGTAGAAACCAGAACAGAAGAGAATAAAAGCATTTGAGATGTGGTGCCACAAAAGAATGTTGAAAATTAGATGGACTGATTAGATAACGAATGAGGAGGTTCTACGTAGAATCGGCGAGAGAAGGCATATATGGAAAACACTGACAAAACGAAAGGACAGGATGATAGTACATCTGTTAAAACCTCAAGAAATGACTCCCAAGGTACTAGAGGGAGCTGTAAAGGGTAAGAAAACTGTAGAGGAAGACAGAGCCTGGGATACATCCAGCAAATAATTGAGAACGTAGGTTGCAAGTGTTACCCTGAGGTGAAAAGTTGGCACAGGAGCGGAATTTGTGGCGTGCCATATCAAACAAGTCAGACAACTGACTTTTTTTTAGAAAAAAAAAACAGTGGTACGACCTTCTGATACTGTACGGTAACGTAATGCATTAACGGTACGTCAGTCTAGGTACGTAATTTGTTTCCCTTTATCACTCCCTAGGCCTACAAATATCGCACAGCACTTACATCCTAAGAAATGAACAATTATTTGCAGGGTATTCCCGCTCTTGCGGTTGACTTTACCAACATGTAAATCTATTAATTAGGGTACACAATTTGGCGCAATGATGATTTTTTATGCACTGTGGCAGCGTAGCTTCGGTTGTTATGGCGGTCAGACATTCTAACTGACACGGCTTCAATGCGGCACAACCTTTGTAGAAGACACTTAAATGCAAAATGGTCTTTAAAGACCCATCCGTTATGATCCCCTTACGAGTGTAAATTCTAAATTAGTTTTCACTATTCAGAAACGTCTTATCCCTTTTCTTTCAGAAAATCACAATATTCAGAATAAACTTAATACACAGGTGAGTAATACGTTGTGATCAGAGATATCCTTGAGCGTCGTAATCAAAGTACACATTATATTAATATTTTCAAATTATGTTGGAATCCTCTTTGCACATAATTTTCAAATAGCTTCAAATCTATAGTTCCATCATAAATCACAATACCAACAATGGCCGGCTGGGGTGGCCGTGCGGTTCTAGGCGCTACAGTCTGGAACCGCGCGACCGTTACGGTCGCAGGTTCGAATCCCGCCTCGGGCATGGATGTCTGTGATGTCCATAGGTTAGTTAGGTTTAAGTAGTTCTAAGTTCTAGGGGACTGATGACCTCAGATGTTAAGTCCCATAGTGCTCAGAGCCATTTTGAACCAACACATGCGATTTGCTTCAAAAATCAAAAAGATTTATTCCACGGAGTAAAGTAGGAGCTTTTGTCATGCAGTAACTTGAAATTATTATGCGTGTGTATTATAATCAATCGTGTCTGCATATACATGGTGGTCCATTGATCGTGACCAGGCCAAATATCTCACGAAATAAGCGTCAAACGAAAAAACTACAAAGAACGAAACTTGTCTAGCTTAAAGGGGGAAACCAGATGGCGCTGTGGTTGGCCCGCTAGATGGCAGTGCCATAGGTCAAATGGATATCAACTGCGTTTTTTTAAATAGGAACCCCCAGTTTTTTATTCCATATTCGTGTACTACGTAAAGAAATATGAATGTTTTAGTTGGACCACTTTTTTCGCTTTGTGATAGATGGCGCTGTAATAGTCACAAACATATGGCTCACAATTTTAGACGAACAGTTGGTAACAGATAGGTTTTTTAAATTGAAATACAGAACGTAGGTACGTTTGAACATTTCATTTCGGTTGTTCCAATGTGATACATGTACCTTTGTAAACTTATCATTTCTGAGAACGCATGCTGTTACAGCGTAATTACCTGCAAACACCACATTAATGCAATAAATGCTCAAAATGATGTCCGTCAACCTCAATTCATTTGGCTATACGTGTAGCGACACTCCTCTCAACAGCGAGTAGTTTGCCTTCCGTAATGTTCGCACTTGCATTGACTATGCGCTGACGCATGTTGTCAGGCGTTGTCGGTGAATCACGATAGCAAATACCCCTCCCCACAGAAAGAAATCCGGGGACGTCAGATCCGGTGAACGTGCGGGCTATGGCATGGTGCTTTGACGACCAATCCACCTGTCATGAAATGTGCTATTCAATACCGTTTCAGCCGTACGCGAGCATATTGGAAGTGTATCTTCATTCTGTCATGCAGTGCAACATCTTGTAGTAACATCGGTAAAACATTACTTAGGAACTCTGCATACATTGCAACATTTAGGTTGCCATCGATAAAATAGGGGCCAATTATCCTTCCTCCCATAATGCCGCACCATATATTAACCCGCCAAGGTCGCTGATGTTCCACTTGTCGCAACCATCGTGGATCTTCCGTTGCCCAATTGTGCATATTATGCCGGTTTACGTTACCGCTTCGTCGCTAAATAGAACGCGTGCAAAAAATCTGTCATCGTCCCGTAATTTCTCTTGTGCCCAGTGGCAGAACTGTACACGACGTTCAAAGTCGTCGCCATGCAATTCCTGGTGCATAGAAATATGGTACGGGTGCAAACGATGTTGATGTAGCGTTCTCAACACCACCGTTTTTGAGATTCTCGATTCTCGCGCAATTTGTCTGCTACTGATGTGCCCGTTGGGTTGATCACAATAGCCACACATCAACACGATATCGACATTTTCCGCCATTGGTGAACGGCCCATTTTAACACGGGTAATGTATCACGAAGCAAATGCCGTCCGCACTGGCGGAATGTTACGCGATACGTCGTATTTATACGTTTGTGACTATTACAGCGCCATCTATCACAAAGCGAAAAAAGTGGTCCACCTAAAACATTGATATTTCTTTAGGTACTACACGAATATGTAATAAAAAATTGGGGTTCCTGTTTAAAAAAACGCAGTTGATATCCGTTTGACATATGGCAGCGCCATCTAGCGGGCCAACCATAGCGCCATCTGGTTTCCCCCTGCAAGCTAGAAGAGTTTCTTTCTTTGTAGTTTTTTTGTTTGACGCTTATTTCGTGAGATATTTGGCCAAGTCACACTTCAGCAATGGCACATAGGATGCATTACATTAACAAAAAAGATCCACAGGTTCATTTTTCATAGTGTTTTCCAAATAACTGTTTCTTATATGCACAGAATTCTGCAAGGATTTCCCTCTGATGAGGGTTCACAAAACTTGGGTATTTCATCCGTAAATTTAGCATTAGAGGACTGCATAGCTATCAAAGTCGACTTTGACACTGCATTGATACATAAACTAAAGCATTGTTCTAAATGATCTACTAGGAGATAGTTCACAATGTCACTGTATACAGTTTGAGTCCATGGTAGTCATCGCTCAGATCTCTCAAACACAATGGATATCACCATCCTTAATCCAAGTATGTTCACTATAGTTGAGTGCTTTAAATAAATAGATCGGTCTTTAGATTTTAGCCTTAGTGCTGCATCATCATACATTGATGTGACAAGTAACATCAGGCCAGCACAGTAGTTGTCCTGGAGGGGAACAGAGATGGGCTACACTATGTAGTCATGTAGTGATGTAGCGTGTTGCAGGACACAGTTCTTCCCAATGCAGCTCTGTAAACCGCACTTTAACACTCTTCATTGCATTTCCTATCTTTATCACTACATGTCGATCAATGTCTGCTGCTTGTGTGCCTACATTCAGATGCTTTGACCCACTAACAGTTAAATTGTATGGGGAAGTGAATAATAGTACTGCACAGGGAGCAATTGGTATGTTCTCAACCACTACAGCTACACTCTGTCCTTGTATCACTGGAATGTTCAATGGATGGTCCACATGTCGAAGTCTAGCACTGACCTGCACCATGCTGTTTGAAATCCTTGGTGCAATTCTGCGAGTCAGGAATAGGTTGGGTGTCTTCATCAATGACTGGATCAGGGGATAGTACCTCCTTGTTCTGGTCCTAAATGATGACCAGATGTGCTACAGGATCCCATGTGCTGAAGGTTACTCCCTTGCTGCAGTTTCCGACATTTTGGCGGCCACTGCCACAGGTGCAGGAGGTCACCTCCACTGCTGAACAAAGCAGAAGAACCACTACACGTAGCACAAAGAAATAGAGCTGGGCAAAGAACATGTAATAGCAAAGACATGTAATTAATACTTACTCTTCTGCTTCTTCCTATTCTTCTGGGGTGCTGGATGATCTTAGCTGCTTCTGCTGTTGACATCTCACGATCCTTCCATTGACATGTGCCTGTGAGCTGCCCCACTCGCCTGTATCGTTAATGTCACGATCACATGATTGGATGCAGTGTTGTCATAGGTTCCCACCAATTTTTTCACCCATGCTGTCACAATTTCGAGAACCCTCAGGTGGCTGAACAGTGAAATAGGTCAGTTGGGCTGTGGTCGTTGAAGAGCACACCTTAGTTTCTCAGGCACGTTGGCTGGAGGCCTTTCAAAAAACGTACACAGTTGCAGCACAAGCAACTATCTACATGCATTGCCAAAAATATTCCTCTTCTTATGCTCCTCCATTGTCTTTCCTTTCTGATCCTCATATAGGGCAATATGGAGATAGTTCTCGCCTGCATACTTACAGATAACATTGTTATTAGGGTCTTCTCTGTTAAACAGCAACATCTCATCAATTGAACACACTGGGAGTGTTTCCTGTCAATTTTCAACAGGAGAACACCCAAATAAAGAAAGAAATAAAGAGATCCTTCCTCAGCAACAGCTCAGTACAGACTGAGCGACTTTTCTCGCCAATTTTTTTCTGAGTGAAGGGGTAGGGTAGTGGTGGGACAGCAGAGGCAGGAGGGGAGAGGTAGGAGTAGGAGGGCTTAGGAAAAACCCGTGACGTCATCAGTGTGATGTCACATCTACACCAGGGGGCAGAGGTAGGAGACGGTCTGCCATCTTGGAGAAATTAAAAGTGACCTATAAGTGACCTATAAGTGGCTTTCTGCTACTACTTGTTTCACTATAACCACCACCAAGGATTAAGTTAGTTGAAGGTGGAAGGCTCTCCTTTTCAATCGTTTCACTTGGATACCGCGCAAGCTAGGGCCTTATAATATGTTTTAGAACAATATCACAAGTTTTTGAGATATATATATATATATATATATATATATATATATATATATATATATATATATAGGTTTGGTGTCACAAATAAAACTGGATATAACATTCAGTTGATAGATGTGATGCTGCTGCATCAGTAACCTTACCTATTATCACCCCCAAAAATGAAAGATGGAGTAATCCGTCCATTCATGTCCTCTTATGCACCCCCAACATTTTAGGTATCCAACTAATATGATCAGGGATTCCATCCAGTGGTCGACTACCGTCAGCTGAATGAGAAAGTGATCTTGGTTTTAGTTCTATTTCCAGATTTGCATGATTAATTCGGCTTGTTCTCAGAGCCATAGTATTTTTCAGTGCTTCATATGAACCAAGCGCATCACCACTTACCAGCTGGAGAAGAGTCCAAGCCATTGGTCACTTACTGTATGGACTGGAATTTGTGTGAGTACAACCAAACGCCTTTTGGGGGCCGCAGTCTTGTCCTGACTTTTGAATTGTATTTTCTGTGATTTAAAGTTCAAGAGTGTATAAAATTACTTAGATGATGTTGCTATTTGTAGCAAAACGTGTGAAGAACACCTGAACCATGTAGGGCAGCTATTGTGTTGCCCGTACGAGACAGCATTAACTGTTAAACTGTCAAAGGTTAATCTGCCAAAGAAGCAGATCCCAGTAGTCTTTGACAATGGTGTAGGGATAGACTGTCAGTCAGTTTCTGGTGTTGAAGAATAAGAAATTAGGAGATTCATCAGCACAATTAATTTCTCTCGAGGATTCGTCCAGAACTTCACCCAGCTGGGAGCTCCTGTCCACCAACTGAAGTAAAAGGGAGACATTAATAAGTGCGGTGAAACTCATCACGCATCTTTTGACGCTCCTAAACTGCTGTTAGCCAACACACTATTATTGACCATATCAGATTCTGAGAAGGAGTTCTTTCTGCAATCTGACCCTTAAAACCCAGGAACTGCTGCAGTCCTCTTGCAGGAAAGTGAAGGAGAAAGGCGACCTACCTCTTGCACATCTAGATTTTTGTCTCCTGCTGAGGAGAAGAATTCAATATCCGTGCTAGAGGCACTGGCGGTGTTGCTTCTGTTGGAAAGTTTTAAATTCTATCTTGAACATAAGTCGTTTCATTTTGAGATGGCCAACCAAGCATTGTCATGGGTTATGGCCCAACCTTGTAACATTGAACATATGGGAAGGAGGGCGGTAAGGATTTCAGCGTTCTGTTGTAAGGTTCACACGTAAAGGGTAGTTACAATGAAGCAGCCAATGCCCTAATTCGAATGTTTTCAGAAGGGTGAGTCCAGGGAATCCAATGAGGGTGCAAGGAGCAATGCGAACAGTGTTAGGGTAGACTTCAGCCATGTTATGAGATTTACGGGAGTGGCAGGATGGGGATCCTCAACTAAATAGGATTAAGCAGCCGCTCTGGGAACAGAGAAAAGTTTCGGGATACTCCTTTAAAAAAGGAACGCTTTACTTTCGAACTCGGTATGATGGGAAACACAAGTTATGTCTTCCCAAGGTGTTGGTTCCGGCCCTGTTCCAATATTTTCATCGATCATTGTCTGGGGGTAATATGGGGATGGATAAAACTATTATGAAGATAAAAGACCTAAACTGGTCTATTCTGAAGGAGGTGTTCGGAAATTAGTGAATCGGCACCAAGACTATATTAAAAAAATCCAGTCTGAACAATCATAGAGAGGAACTTGCTTCAACATGGGAGAAAAATCCGATGGAAAAAAATTTTGTCTACTGTCTTGTTCCATTACCGCGTGTTATATATGGGAAGCGCTATTTATTTTAGGAGTGGCTGCTTTTTCTAGGTTTATGTAGCTGACGTCGAATAAGTCAGGAACAACTGGAACCATAATTGAACATCTGAGATATTTGCTGCGTTTGGTCCACATTGAATATTAGTGGCTGATAACACGCTGGCATTTCTCTTAAAGAAATTCAGAAAGTTCTGTTTTAATAATGGGACATCCCATTTTACCATAACTCCTGACTACCCTTAGCCGTCCTTCGCGGAATGGGGGAAGCACAAATTGAAGCTGGAGCTTACTATCTTTCATTCACAATCAGAGACCAAATGGGATCAGTCAAGTGTGTAGTTAAATTTCACATTGAAAACACCCACCTGCGTCTCACGATGGGCGATTTAGGGATCAGTCGAGTGTGTAGTTAAATTTCGCATTGAAAACACCTACCGGCGTCTCATGATGGGCGATTTAAGTGCGTCCGCATTGGGCGACACCCTCAGTTAATTACGGGCAGAAAATGTACTGCGAAGGAGGTCAGTGAATTGTGGTTGGCGGTACACTTTGGAGGAGGTGCACTTAAATTGGTAGTCTGTGTTATCCGAAGTGCTGGTTGCTGCTGTCAGGTCAGTGACGATTGGAAACTTACTTCTGCATGGCATTTGAGTAGCTGGAAGAGCCCTGAGCCATTTACGGTGGCGGGTTTGCTACCTGTGAGTCAGCAAGGGCTCCCTGTGTGCTGCTTCCTGTTGGTCCCTGAACGACAGCTATATTGTAGAAGGGTCCACTTGCTAGCAGTCTCTGTTACTTGGGGCCACCGTTGGTCTGTTCATCGATATTCCAAAGTTACAGTGAGGATTTATTTTTTTGTTTTTATAGATGTTGTGTAATTATGTGAGCTAGCCATCTGTGTGCTCGGTGTCCTGGTCACCCAAACTTTGTCGAAAGCACGGCAGTGTCAGTGAACTAGTTATGTTAGGTTGATTATTAATTGATTGCATAGCGATTGCTAGCAGTGCATCTTGCGGTACTAGTGGAGATCATTCCCCAAGTCGGGACGTGTTGATTGAAGGTCCTGTTAAAAACTATGAAGTTTTATGTGATTTAAATCACTCCCGAGATATGGTAGTTAAAGCTTTATTTAAAATTGTTTATAGTATCTTCAGGACGAGCGGTCTCGATCTCATGGTATTCTGTTCTGTAAATGCATATTTCTTAGTGTTTAAGATTGTTCACCTATGTCTCGCGTGTTACAGGAAGAGGACCTGGTAACTCTCTCTGTTCATTAAGTGTACTCACGGATCCTGGAAGCGGGGCCAGCATATTATAAGCAACGCCTCTACTGAAACTAGTGGTTGCTTTGCTGCAAAAAAGTTTTATGTTATCCATAATCTGATATAATGAAGCTAAATTAAGAAACTCGTTAGGCTGGCCAGCTGTTACGTCAATGGCTGCTAATCCAAATTTCTGTTTTTGTCCGGTTTCCGTTACCGTCTGACGGTCCTATGCTACAGACAGAATATTATACTAGTTCTTGGTATGATTAACGGTACTGAGTTTTGGTCAAGGTAAAATTTGAGTGCTTAACTTTTGTAAGTTGGCTGGTTGAATGTGTGTACCGTTTGTATTGACGTTCATTAGTTGAAGGGGCCTTGCTGGTTGGGTACTAGTAAACATATTTGCTCCTGTATTTCGGTGGACTACCCACTCCGAATTAAATTCTACTTTCATTTAAATTGCCAGTAAATTTTAATTACGCCTAAAGTGTTTTAAATGATTATCTTGTTGCAATTTAATGTTTAACTTTGTGCTTGTTTGATTATTCTATTAAATTCTCCCAGCAATTTCTTTTCATAAGTCACTACAGTAGATTTTGCTGGTGGTGGTTTCTTAAATTGGTTGTGCCAACAGTTGCTTCTGTTAAGTTGGAATGTTAGATCTTGTTGGTAGTAATGCTTAATACCTGATGTTAATAACTGTCTTTATTAAATCTGCTGTGTGTTCAATTCACGAAATCTCAAGATTCAATATGGCTGTGCTTAGTTTTTTAGTAAATACTTGTGGCAATGATTCCTCAAATTTTTCGTGCCAACAGTTGCTTAACTTAAATTGTAATAATAAACCTTGTTGGCAGTGTTGCTTAATACTGAAGTCAATAAACTGCTGTGTTGGGGTTTTTATCAAGTTCTGCCACCAGTAGACGTTTCTAAAGTCATATTAATAAGTCCTGGTGGTTTTTTTTACCTGATGTGAGCTAAGTTTATCTCAGAGTTTATTCTGGTGTGAAATATTTTGCTGGTTTAAATAAAGTTATTTGTTTTAATTTTAATAAACTTATTCTTCTACAGTACTTTACCGTTCAAATACTAGCTCTCTACTGCTTTCAACTAGCACGTGCAACTTTGCAAATAAACAAAATGTAAGTCAAATTGACAGTAGATGCTCCGTATAAGTATAGGATTTTTGATCAACACTAAATGTTGTTTTATAAAACCTGCGTTTTGGTGAGAGAACTCTTTAAATTTTTTAAGTTTTCATTTTTTGTAGCCTCTCATTTTTATGTTACTTTAATCTTCATAACAGATGTGTCGACCAAAATCTTGAGCATGGCTGTCAGCAGTGACTGTGTGTAAGCTTCGATTGGACAAATAAACAGTTAATCAACTGCCGAAAGTGTTTTTATTGAAGCGTTGCCTGGGTTTCAATACCACTATTAGTAACTTCTTCAGAGGTGCGTGGAGTTAACTAAAAATTATGCCAAACATCAGAGTCATTTCTGGCTACTAACTATGATGTAAAAAGAATTAAAATTCCAAATTGAAAATTTAAACCTTTTACTTACTTATTTTCGATGATTAAAGTGTGTTACATGAGGCATGAGCTAACCAGCTAAAGTCACCTGCAGTAATTAACATCAAAGTACCTATTAAAACTCCAAAGGTGAAATACATATGGCTGTTTAGCAAAGGCTAACATGAAAGTAAACGTGTATTATCTTGCTACAGCGTTTATGTGAACGACCACAGATCATGCTGCAGATAACATCATGTACTTCTAAAGAAGATAGTCGTAAAAGGCGCAAAGCCTTGGTGAAGTAAAATAATAAACTTTAGAACACTGACTGGCTCTTTATTTGATTAATCAAAGCTTACTTGCAGTTGCTGTTTACAGCCAGGTTAAAGATTGTGAATTTCCTACTTGCCCACGTATCCAAGCCTGTATGACATCAGAAGATAAATGCTTCACAGTGGTATTCAATTCAATAGACATTGTGAAGAAGCGGATCTACTACTAACAAACTATATAAGATCTTACATCAACATCAAACAGTGTGCCAAAGAAGCTACAAGATTATTTCAGCTGATAAACACATTTAGAATACTGTACAGAGAGTACTTCAATCTGAATGAAGAAGCATGTTATTTACTTTTATATATTGCTTAAGTTTATGTGCATTTTAATTTTCAAGTAGACATGGTATGTGCATTGATAAATGACTAAGTGACTGTAAATACGAAATTTAAGAAAGATATGAGAGGAAGCTAACAAAACTTAAAAACATATTTCCTGTAACAGAATGTATTAATGTGAATAGTTTTCAGAAAACTGACCATAAATATTTCAGTAGCGTGTTCAGTAAAATGTGAACAAATTTCACACAAGAAAAATATCCTTTTGGGGAAAGGGCTTAAGTATAATGTAACGTATAATATTAAAGACCCAAATGTAGTAGAAAATTTAATTGTAGCCCTTAAAATAGGTTTAGATAATATAAAAATGGAAGGTTCGAAAGCGGTCAAAGTTGTACATAAAATTTGTAATATTATTAATGAAAGCGATGTTAGCAGAGAGTACTCACAAAATAAAGGATAAAGTAGATTAAAAATATTGATAAAGAATTTAGAGTAGGGGAAGCCCTTGTAGCAAAATCAGATAAAGAAAATTCAGTGGTTATCCCTAGTAAAGAGGAATATATAATCAAAATAATGAAATTCTTCAAGAGAATAATGTTTCTGAATTGGAGAAGGATCTGACTATAAATAGGAAAAAAGAAGTTAGGATTGCTAAAGATGAATTTAAGTATTTGAGAGCTATATTTCAAAAAAAAGCAGTTGATTAGCAGAAACCCAAAGCCTCCCACGTTACGAAACCAGTTTATAGTGTGTCAAATAGACCATTAAATTCGTCCACTAGTTAACAGTTTAAGTAGTGGATATAATGAAGTAGGAAAATTTTTGCACTGAAAGATTAAAAATGCCAGATATGTTTCAGGACGATTTTTTCAGTAACTAAGAGACAGGAGTTGGCAAATAAACTAAAAATTCTGAAGTGTAATGATGAAACTAAATCAGTTTTATTCAACATTACCATCCTTTACACCAATGTGCCAGCAGTTCAAGTTACTTTAGAAATAGTAGAGAAGTAACTAAAGGCTAATAAAAAATGAATAATAGATGAACAGATTACAGAATTAATACAGCTGATAAAGAGGTAGCAAAATACAATTATTTTTTAGTTTAATGAGTTTCGTCTGATGACCTTGCAATGGGTCACTCATTAGCCACCATTCTGGCCAATCTATTTACAAACATGTTAAATGGAAAATTTTTTGAGTGAGGCACCTAGAAAATTAGGAATTCAGTTTTATTCGAGAAATGTTGATGGAATTATGATTGTTTTTGATAGCATAAGGGATAAAATTCATCAATATTTTAAAATATTTGATCATCTTCATGAAAAAATGTTGTGACTTGGCAAGACAGCCAAGTTACTATGAGAGGAAGCCGAAAGGCACGCGCTTAAGCTCACGCAGGCTGGCGCGAGGTCTGGAACAGTTAAGGGAATTAATAGTAGCAAATAAAGTACGTAGTTGATGTAATACTTAACTTTAATCCATAAGTGGTGTACATCGGTCTGACGGTACAGGCATCACAAGTTAAATAT
Source organism: Schistocerca americana (assembly GCF_021461395.2). Taxonomy (NCBI): domain Eukaryota; kingdom Metazoa; phylum Arthropoda; class Insecta; order Orthoptera; family Acrididae; genus Schistocerca; species Schistocerca americana. The sequence goes on from NC_060124.1 coordinate 356,113,417, forward strand.
CTATTGATAATGGCGCCTTGCTAGGTCGTAGCAAATGACGTAGCTGAAGGCTATGCTAACTATCGTCTCGGCAAATGAGAGCGTATTTGTCAGTGAACCATTGCTATTAACGTCGGCTGTACAACTGGGGCGAGTGCTAGAACGTCTCTCTAGACCTGCCGTGTGGTGGCGCTCGGTCTGCAATCACTGACAGTGGCGACACGCGGATCCGACGTATACTTACGGACCGCGGCCGATTTAAAGGCTACCACCTAGCAAGTGTGGTGTCTGGCGGTGACACCACAAAAAATTATATTTGCTAGCAGGTTACAAAATGAAAATTGCGAATTAAATTGTTTGGACCTCAAACACGCAATTACTGTAATAAAATAAATTCCGGTATTTTTTGCAAAGCAACTACTATGGATCATATTGCGCCATTTGAATCAGTAGACCTTGAGTTCCACAAGATGGCTTTTTTGCGCACTGCCTTAAATTGTGCCGCAGTAACGCGTTAAACTCCAAAAAATAGAGAAAGAGATGAAGTTAATGAATACTGTAACCTATAATGATGGGTACAAACCACCTCTAAGGACAAAAGTACTGAGGAAAAATAAGAAATAAAAATACCATCTTAGGCGACTATAAAAATGGGAAAAGTGAGAATGTAAGACACATGTCAGTGCCATTTATAGGCAATGCATCTTATAGAATTAGGCGATTATTGGTTAAAAAAGTGGAGGTGAGGTAGCATTTTCCACTGAACATACCCTAAAGTAAAACTTAACTTTCAATATTTCTTATGCAGTTCATGTTTTTACAAGGTGATACACGATGGGTATCCCGTACTTTACGTGATACAAACTGGAAAGGCATTTAATATTAGATACAAAGAACATCTTACACTAATGTGCATAATTCTGCACTGGCAAAACACTTGCTGACATCGCGTCATAATCCAAGAAGAATCGAAGAAATTGAGATCTTGTATTTAGAAATCAAAAGATGGACATTAGATATGTTAGAAAAATAGCAGATTTTTAGATACACGAATGAAAATATGGCCTTCTTTTGGCTGAATAATTACAATTGAGAAACCCGAAAGTTCTTTAACGGTTTCAAATCCTTACTCACGACTGTGTCGTACTTTGCTGTGATACCTTGTTTGTCAATACGATTTGCTCATTGGAAACGCTGTTGTCCCCACTCAGAGCTGTAGTATTTTTCCAGTACTTTCACTAGACGGCATTACGTTTAAAAGGCTACTCTACCAAGGCAGGGTACTGTTACGTATTTTCTGTAACGTCGTATTCAGAGTATTACTCTCCTCAATAATTTTTGCTAGAGAACCATGCAATTTAAGATTTCGCGTAACCCATATTTTTAGACCTATATACTATGGAAAAACGTAGTATATAGTTCATTAAAAACAACTTGGCGCAGTTCTTAATTTTCATTTTAATTTCCCTGTGATTACAACATTAGTGTTACGACGTTTTATACAGGGTGTTACAAAAAGGTACGGCCAGACTTTCAGGAAACATTCCTCACACACAAATAAAGAAAAGATGTTATGTGGACATGTGTCCGGAAACGCTTAATTTCCATGTTAGAGCTCATTTTAGTTTTATCAGTATGTACTGTACTTCCTCGATTCACCGCCGTGATTTTATACGGGATACTCTACCTGTGCTGCTAGAACACGTGCCTTTACAAGTATGACACAACATGTGGTTCGTGCACGATGGAGCTCCTGCGCATTTGAGTCGAAGTGTTCGTACGCTTCTCAACAACAGATTCGGTGACCGATGGATTGGTAGAGGCGGACCAATTCCATGGCCTCCACGCTCTCCTGACCTCAACCCTCTTGACTTTCATTTATGGGGGCATTTGAAAGCTCTTGTCTACGCAACCCCGGTACCAAATGTAGAGACTCTTCGTGTTCGTATTGTGGACGGCTGTGATACAATACGCCATTCTCCAGGGCTGCATCAGCGCATCAGGGATTCCATGCGACGGAGGGTGGATGCATGTATCCCCGCTAACGGAGGACATTTTGAACATTTCCTGTAACAAGGTGTTTGAAGTCACGCTGGTACGTTCTGTTGCTGTGTGTTTCTATTCCATGATTAATGTGATTTGAAGAGAAGTAATAAAATGAGCTCTAACATGGAAAGTAAGCGTTTCCGGACACATGTCCACATAACAAATTTTCTTTCTTTGCGTGCGAGGAATGTTTCCTGAAAGTTTGGCCGTACCTTTTTGTAACACCCTGTATTGGTACAATATAGTTTACTGTTTGTGTGTTACGATGGTATGTCGGTGCAGAAAAGAAAAATATTACGTAAATGAGATTTTTATTATCGTATTAGCACTGTACATAGATGCTACCGATTTAGCTTGACGTTTGCCTTTGTTCAACAACCATAGGTAGGTATTTCACATTTACAGTTTTAATGGACACTTTAATGTTATTTACTGCTTATATCTTGAGCTTTTAGCTCGTGATTCAAGTAACATATTTAATTTAATGAAGCCATTAAGTAATGGTTTCAGTATTCACTGGGAAATGTAATTATTTTATATCATAATTAGTAGCCATAAATTTCTACCTGTTTTGTCATAATTTTTTATATATCACCACGTACTTCAGAAGGAGATATGGTAGTATCGAAATCTAAGTTACCCTTACATAAATGAACTTCCACTAGCCGGCTGGCTATTTACTTTATTAATCGGAGATCTGATGATGGTAGTAGTAGAAATGAAATTGTAAACAAAGTGACGTATGAAGTGTAACTAACTTTCATTGTCAGAAGTAGAGCGATCTCTATAAAAGTGCCAAAAAAGTTTCCAAAATAGAAGTTTTATTGTCCAGATCGCAGCTGATACATACACTAATCACTTGTGTGAGCAAAGTTATATTTCCATCTTCAGATAAGTAAGTGTTACAAATATGTTACAAGATTTATAACTGTCATACTTAGCCTCGATAAAATGCTAACTCAGTTTTACCCACCATCGGATAATTGATTCAGAGGCCCCATAGATGGGGCACATTGCCATCTCGGCGTTAAAAACATGAAGGTAAACTGTGAGATTAAAAATATTACATAAAAGGAAGCACAGAGTAAAATAATGTTCACCTCACAGAAATGAGACTCCCATGCAACACTAAGTACACTAAAATAAAAGCCAAAACTGTATCATCAAGGCACAGAGATGCCAAATACGTCAGATAGAGCACGTCCACTGCTGTCAGAAAACAGTGGATGTGCTCTTCTGGTGTGGCTGACAGCTTCTTCCTTGCTGACGCAGTTTTTGCTTTCATTTTAGTTTAAATAATGTTGCTTGGCAGTGTCTTTTCTGTGAGGTAAGCATTATTTTAGTCTACGACGATGGAGTCACCGTTAACTTTTTTGGCGCTTTCTTTTGCGTAATGTTCTTAGTTTCACAGTATACCTCCATTGTTTTCAAGGGCCAGATGACAATGTGTCAAACTAACGGGCCTTATAATTCAAGAATCCGATGGTACATAAAACTGAGTTAATGTTTTTCGAAATCACATGTTGTTGTTGTTGTGGTCTTCAGTCCTGAGACTGGTTTGATGCAGCTCTCCATGCTACGAAATTACATATGATAATTATAAATCTTGTAAGATATTTATGACACTTATAGGACTGAAAGTGGCAATACAGATTTACTGAAGCTAGTACTCGAGATATCAAGATATGTATCAGCTGCGATGTGGGCAGTAAAACTGTTTTGGAAGTCTTTTTTTTTTTGCATTAATATATGAACCATTGTGGACGGTTTTATTCACAAGATATCCACAATAATCGCAGACTCATTCAAGGAAATTATTTCCTTCATTAACATGTATACTCAAGCACAACTTCCCAATTTGAACTTCAAAACAAAAATGAGAGGCTATAAATAAACCCATAACAACTTGATAAATAACGTGCCTAATAAAAACATATATCTGTAACCAACCAAATTAGGGCATGTGGTGACGAGCGTCTTATTGCAGTTAGTCTATATCACCACCTCTTAAAATATTTACAAGTTGTATATCAAGAGCAGCGGTCCCAGAATTGGACCCTGTGGAATGACAGTAGTAATTTGTTCTGAGTTTTAATGAACACACCGCCATTTGACTGTACTGTTGTTTAATTAATTACGACTCACGTTTTGGCCTTTTATGCCATTTTCAAGTGACTGAGTTATGACATTAGCATTATATGTTAATGACGTGTAATTAGCATATAATGACATAAACTCAATCACTTGACAATGGCATCAAAGGCCGAAACCTGGGTCATAATTAAATAAACAACAATACAGTCGAATGGCGGTGTTTTCATTTAAAAATTATTGTATGAATGATGCCGGAGCAACATTAAAATTTTTTTTCTGACTCCGGAGAAGACGTCGTTTGGATACTCCCTCTTTTTTTCCTTCGAGAACTTTGCCCCTTGACAATGATTTGTTGAGGTTATGTCTGTTCTACAACGCAATTATGAAACGAGTAGAACGAAAGTAAATACAGGGGAGGCACCAGTGGCGCCAGAGAGGTTTTGGCAGACACCACGTCGCGTGCCTCGGAATGCCTACCCGTCGTTTAGCCGCTGTTGGCACAGAGTACGCGAGGCTGCGACTGTAAGGCCGTGTGTGTGCGGCGGGAAGTGGCCAGCGGCGGCGGCGGCGGTGTTTACAGGTGTGTGCGCTGCTCGGCAGCCGCCCTCGAGGGCCGTCCAGCGCTCTCGACTGGAGTGCGCGCGGACACGTTGCCCGCTGCCCGCTGCCCGCTGCCGGCAGTGAAATCCGTCAACGTCACACACAGACGCAGGCGCAGAGAGGGGCGGGCCCGGCCCGCGGCCCGCAATTACTCTGCACCTGTCCGCCGCAGCGCAGCTCGGCGCCGGCGCGCATCCCCCGTGCCGTGCCTAGCGGATGCCTTCGCGTGTTACGCCTGAGCTATTGCAGGTATTACTCACGCCGGTACACATTCTTTACCCAGGCCGCTGCTACCACAGTAGCAACTCGGTCTTTCAGTTACCTTGTCCTCCAGTGCGAATAAAGATTTCCAAAAATTCATAGACGTACAGCGAGAGATGAATACAGTATGCAAATTGAGAAGGATGTAAGTTGCAGTAGTTATTCGAAGATGAAGAGGCTTGCACAGGATAGAGTAGTGTGGAGAGCTGCATCAAACCGAACTTGAAGACCACAACAACATCAACATTCTTTCAGTAGCCGTCCTTAACAGCAACCTCGTTCAATATCGTTTCTGTATTAATTTCTACTTGGCTTAGGGGCATTGTTACGGTTCTAGAAATCACTGATTTGAAATATGCCTTCTTACCCTCTTCTAGTCAAAAGTATCCCGATGCCTATTACAGGAAATGAGACGAACTGCTAAACCCGCAGGACAGGACAGGTAATTTAAATTGTGGAAAAGGGCCAAAATAAGTGGCTGTCAGTTACACTCGAATATACAACTTTATTAATTTCACCAAACATTACAAGAGCCAAGAAAATTAAAAAAACACAGCATTAATTTTTGGAAATTAATTACTGGCTGAATGCGCCATACAATATCATGTCTTAAGCACGAGACCACTTTAATTTAAAATCGGCTGAAAGCCAATAACTTGACACTCAAACCGAAATCAGAAATCTAAAAGGCAGAAGGCCTTATGTTAAATCAGTTCTTTCAATCAAGCTGAAGGCCCAAACAATCTTACTTCTTAAGAGAAAAACAAATTTAATTTAAAAAAATCGGCTGAAGGCCCATCTCTTAGGACTCACCCAAAATAAATTTTTAAAAGGCCAAAGCCCTTACCTTAAAACAGTTCTTTAAATTAGGCTGAAAGCTCAAAGAATCTTACACCTTAAGGGCAAAACAATCTTAATTTAAAAATCGGCTAGAAGCCATACAAATACCAACAAGAACAAACAAGAAAAGGCAGTACACCCAACGGCGTTCAGAAGTTTCCGAGTTCAAAAACTAACACTCGCATAAGTGAGACAGGCAGTCGGCCCAACCATTCTCGATCCGACGACAACCCAACCGACAGACGGTCAAGTGACCCACCGGCAAGATAACTTCCGCTCCACCTTACCAGCACACAACAGGGAGTTCAATAGGACAACGTAGAAGGTATTGGTGCCCACAACCAATTATACATTGAGCTGTATAACTACACACCGTGTCGGACAGCGACAACACGATGAGGAAAATGCAAAAATGGTTCAAATGGCTCTGAGCACTATGGGACTTAACATCTGTGGTCATCAGTCCCCTAGAACTTAGAACTACTTAAACCTAACTAACCTAAGGACATCACACACATCCATGCCCGAGGCAGGATTCGAACCTGCGACCGTAGCGGTCGCGCGGTTCCAGACTGTAGCGCCTAGAACCGCTCGGCCACAAAGGTCGGACAGGAAAATACACTGCCTGAATTCACGTCAACGGCCAGGGCAGGTAACCGGAACGTTAACCGCCACTAGGCAGAAGATTTCGCTGGTGAACTTCAATTCAAAATAACCAAGTACAGTTAAACTGCACCGGAGGGTGGCTAAAATTCGCCAACTTGAAAACACACGTTGTTGCTTGCGGGTATGTCCCAACAGCCGACAACGAAATCCAAACGACACAATGTGAACAGTCATTACTTGCTGGTAGATTAAGTCAGAACTCAACTTTTGTGTCCAGGATCGGTGAGCCACCACACCCTCCGGCCGCTCGTGGATGCCGCCAGCGGCCTCGGCCAAACTACGCGCCGCGGAGATTCCCTCACTGCTCCACGCCAACCGACCAACTGCCCAGGCCCAGAAACGGTGAAAAGGACCAAATATACGTTGGCGGATGAGACGACCAACCAACGGTCGTCGCGCTCCAATCTCCCTCCGTCGGACTGTTCATGTGCGTCGCCAGCGGTCGGCGAGCACTGGCTGTCGGCGCCTCACCGGCGCTCCGTCCCCGACTCCACTGCTGCTGCGTCCCGACTGCACTGCTGGTCAGTCGCGAACTGACTGCCAGACACATGACGACCCAGAAATAAGATCGGTCGCTCCAGAGATGGTACGACAGTGCACTTATCGATACACGCTGCTGCTGCCACTCACGGGCAAGTAAGACAGGAAGTTGGTGCCGCCAGTAAATGGAATAAGAAAATGAGGCGGCAGTACCGTAATAGTAGATGACAATCAATAAATGGCGTGAACACGATCCGTGCACGGCTCAGGAAATTAATGTGGAGTGTCCATTCTGCGCCTTTACGAAGGCTTTTACTCTGCTGGGATCACTTTCAATGGCGTGTCAGGAGGTCTGTGGAGGAACAGAACCCCATTCTTCCTCAGGGGCCGAAACCAGTTGGATGCTGTTGTTGGACTTTGGGGTCTACAGCGAATTCTACGTTCTAACTCATCCCAAAGATTTTCTGTAGAGTTCAGGTCTGGTGTCTGGGCAGGACAGTCCATTTCAGCTCTGTTATTCTCTGTTATTCTCTGTTATTGTCCACACACCATTGCCACAAAGATGCTACTCTATAACAGAATGCATTGTCATGTTGATACAATGTCTTCTGTTACTCAACTGTACACACTAATCAGTATTGTAAAATGTATTCGTATAATTCCGAATTTAGTTTTTTCTTAAAACCAGTAAGGGGCCATCACAATTACTCCCATACCGAAACACCATCTCCTCGGTACTTCGCTGTTGGCCCTACACATGATGGTAAGTGAATTTCTCCATGCGTTCGACAAACCCAAGCACTTCCATCTGATTGCCAAAGGGTATAGCACGATAATCTCGTTTCCAATCATCTGCTATCCATTGGCGTCGCTCTTTGCCCCACCTGAAACATCACTTAGGATTGACTGTATAAATAAGTGACTTACGAGGACTGTTGTACTCGGTTCTTTTTAAGTCCCTACGCACAGTCATTGTGCTAGCTGGACGACTGGTAACACCTTGGAACCCACGAGTGATTCCATCTGCTGATTTTATGCAATGAACCACCCTCCGCCATGATTGACGGTGTCTGTCCCTCAGTACATGAGGTATGCCTGCTCTTGGTTTATCTCTGGTTGGTTGGTTTAAAGGAGGAGGGGAACGGACCAAACTGCGACGTCATCGGTCCCTTGTTCCCGGTAAAATAATTACCCAAGGGAAAGAAGAAAAGAAAGGAGACGTACAGCACAATGACAGGAGAATGGGAGATCCAGAAGAACGACAGAAGGACAGCCAACACTACTATCGACAAAACAGGAAAGGAAAACCGCAGACAGAAGCAAGAAACAAGTAGAAGGGATAAAAATGAGAGAGCAGATGACTGTGGCTGACCAACCATGAGAATAAAAAGGAAAAGCCAGCCACTCTGCGACACATTAAAACATCCATCCTAAAAGCATTAGAGTGGAGAACACATTGGGATGTGATGGGCGTCCGCAATCTCGACATGAGACGCTGGAAGTACAGTAGAAAGATGTATGGCAAAATTTCCAATATTTAAAGCACCGCATCGGGGGAGGGATATAGGGCTTTACATCACAGTGGTAGACCATCACGTTCACATTCTCGGGTAATGTATCACCCTCGACGTCCAAGATGAAGGCACCAGTGGCAATGTGATTATCCCTCGGACTTCGGTGGACACACCGAACGAAATGTACACCTCGCCGCTCTAAATTGGCGCATAGCTCATCGTAAGACCGAAAAAGAAGGTCCCTGTGAAATATGATACCCTGGACTATATTTGAGTTCTTACGGGTGTGATGGTTACAGAAACATCCCCCAGATTGTCACAAGTGAGTAACGCCCGTGGGTGGCCAGAAGATGCTGTTTCGATCAAGACTGACCCAGATCTCATTTTTTACAAGCCCTCCACCTCCCCAAACCTGTTCTCTAAATGCTCAACAAAAACCAGAGGCTTCATCATCATGATAGACTCCCCGTCAGCTCTCGAATATACAAGGTACCGGGGCGAATAAGAGCCACTGCCATCCTTAGCTTGACGTTCCTCCCATGATATGGCCAGGGAGGGGAACGATTTGGGGTCGTGCTTCTGTGAGTTGAATTCAGCCCGTGAACGCTTGGAGACTGCTGGTGTTGGACCACTAGCAAGATATGATGTACTACGCTTCATCGCATGCCACCCACTCTGACCATGGGCGCTTCCCACAGGCCCCACCCAGCCACAGCAAAGGCCACCTGGCAGGATGGCCATTGTTGGGAGTCCCGATGCCCTAGGATGATGGCCATCTACTCCTTGGCATACATGGGGAGTTAACGGCGCAGGCATCAGCAGAGCGATCCCTGTGTGGTCAGGGGGCTACAACCAAGAGGGTACATGGCGGCCCCACCACAACGGACTGGCTACCGTGCTGGATATCAGGTGCAACCCAGAAAACAAGTCCATTGTCATCGTCAGTGTAGAAAACGATATTACAGAGTTGATGGAAAAATACGCACCCAGAAGGGTGACCTCGCCTAACGGTTGGAGAATGAGCAAAAGTGGAGATCCACGTCGACGAAGGATTTGACAGGTCTCAGCACATGATGGACACGATGCACCATGTAAGGCGCCCTACCCCAATTGACTCGCTCTTCGGGAAAATTTTGAAAAATGGAAGTCAACCCTACAGGAAACCATCACATAAAGGCCGAAACGTGTGAGACTCGTTTTAGTCGCCTCTTACGACAGGCAGGAATACCTCGGGCCTGTTCTAACCCTCAGACCCACAGGGGGAAATAATTCTGGTTGTTCCTTGGCGTTTTCAATTCCAAACACATCACCAACAGTCGACTTGAACAGCGTTAGAAAGGTTAACAAGTCGCTGATTAATTTGTTACTGAGAAGACATCCAATGACCATTCCATGCTCAAAGTCACTGAGCTCTCCTGACTGAACGTTCTAGTGTTATTGCCTCTCTGCTGACAATATTCCCATCAACTTTCACACTGGAGGGTTCAGCTCTGGTGACATCTCATGGTCAATTCCGCGTTACATAGTGGAGGCCAGGAACTTTGATTTCTAGAGGACCGCGGAGGTAGGCTTCCAGTAAATGTTGAAGTCTTAGCTGCTATTATTATTAGTGAGGATTACATGTAGCAAGTTAAGTCTCGACTGCTGTACTCGTTATATAATGAATTCAATATCTGGATGCAAATTATCAATTGCACTAACATGTATGTGTATTTCCACTGAACAGGCCAGCGTATCACCTATGTATTTCATATACACATCTGTTTTTATCAAAAAGACTGTACTCAATGTAATTTGTAAAAAATTGGGCTAATGTGGCAGCTATACTGTTTCCCATGGCTACTACCTCAGGTTGGCAATAAACCTTGCAGTTTAATGAAAAGTAGTTAAAAGATATAATCAGCTGCTATCAGCTGTAATGTCTTCAACCTTTACCACGATAGCTTGTTTGAATCAAAGTTGGCTATCTGTTATAACGTCATTGGTTACTGTCACTGGTATATAACAGCATGGATTTCCGATACCACATGACACGAATTTCGCTCCAACTGGGACACACTTTCTGTTTCCTTATTTCCACTACATTTCTCACAGAGTATATTTTTTCCATTGTTGGAAACTATTCAATATCTAAAATGTTGGCCGAATTCTCCAGTATGGACTGGTGCAAAAGAGTTCCGAAAAATTGGCCGAATTTTTCACTATAGGCTCGTACAAAAGAAATTTGAAATGATTCGCCGAATTCGCCTCTTTGTACACATACAAAAGGCTTTTACAAAGATTGGTAGAATTCGCCCCCGTGGACTCTAACAAAAAGTATGAAAAAGGTCGAAGTCGTAGTAGACCAATTCAAAGGACTTTGGAAAAGTGTGGCAGAAATCCGCTGTGAACTCATACAAAAGATTATCGAAAAGACTGGCTGAATTATTCGCTGCGGACCCACAAAATACTTTTGAAAAGATTGCCTTAATTGTCCGATGTAGACCTGTACTAAAGGCTTTTAAAAAGATTGGGCGAGTTCTCCACTGTGCACCCTCCAAAAAACTTTTCCTATCTTAACTTTTTTTCACTATGTTAGCAGTACACCCATAATCTTCTTCAAAGTTTACAATATTCTGATTTTGGCTATTATTCCCCTCTACTTGCCTCTTCCAGTGCCAGGTTAACTATTCCTGAATGGTTCAACAGGTCCTGATAACTTATTCTTTCTCCTGGTGACAGTCTTCCTGACCCATTATTTTTAGTATTACTTCATCGCTCCATCCCTAAACACCTTGTTGTCAAAGGGACGCTAAACTCTAGTCTTCCTTCCTATCTTCCTGTTTAATTTTTAACGTTCTTCAATTTCACTACATTTCAAATGCTTCCAGATTTATCTTCTGCGCATTTCCGATGGTCTACGTTTCACTTCATACACTACTGTTCTCCAAGAACTTCTTCCTCGGTTAAAAATCAATATTTGGTTCGTTGTACGTCAAGAGCAATGATGCAAGAACAAACACACAATTTCAGTCGCGCCACGGGCACCCAAGTTAACGGTGCTAGTGATATTGATTTTTTGACAACGACGACATTTGCACCCACAAGCACAATGACAGTAGAAGCCCTTCAAATATAACATGTTTAGGGATTCTTACGACCCTCCTGCTTAATCTCAATCAATTGACCCTCTTGTACTACAATGGCTCCTCAAATTAACTCTACCAAACCCAGAGAATAATTATTGCATGAATCACCCACAACTTCAGCTCCTACAAATTTTACCATACCATATATGAAAGTTCTATCCAGTTAACTGACACACTAAAATATCTTGCACTAACACCTAATCTCCAACATGGAAACTTCATTCCCTAATCATTCAGCTAGAAGCCCACAGTAGACAAAAATTACTAAACCTATGAACTGTCCCAACAAGGGATTTGCACCCTTCCAAAATCTTCCACACTGTAAGGTGGCGTGGTCTCCTGACCTTCATATCTTACATATTCCGTCCTCACAATCGTATTCTGCACATCAAGACGCTTCATTTGAACCCAAACTCGGTAAGGAAGAGTCAATTTTGTATGAATTCATGTAAGCGATATGCAAATCTAATGAGTAAATCGCAAGTGCACACCAAGGTTGGATAAAGTCGAGGCTGGCATACACAACATGATGGCCACAGGAATTTTCGTTCTAAAGAGGATACCAGCCCACTGGGAAGACCGTCCCTTCAGAGGGCTAGGTCAACAACATACCTACTTCAGCCAAAGCGACCGCCCACAGAGAAGACAGCTTTTGCGGGAGCGAAGGGATAACGACCCCGTGTTCGACTTAAAAGCAAATTCCGCTACATTGTGTGGGAGCGCCCAGAAAATGCATTTTTTCACGGACCGACGGCATAGTTATGGAGTTCTCACAGGAGGACAGTATTTGCCTAATGGAGATGCTACAGATTTCCGCATTGGTCGAATCAAACGAAACGTCATTCTCCCTTTTAAAAGAGCAACGCTGATTGGTGGAATATTTCTTACGCAAACAGCCAAAGGAGTGAGGGAAGACAGTAAATGATATACCCTTGCAACTTTTCCAAGAAAAGGGGCCATTCCGTTGTCGCTCTTGGAGCGGGAACATATAACGAGAGCGAGTTCGCTCGTACGTGTACACAAAGAGAGAGGAACAAAGTCTCTCTTCAGTACTTCACTGGGAGAGTACCTCTGTCGTTAGTGAATCGGAGTGATACTATAGTGTCGCTCACGATTAAGCATTGTTCAGAGTGTTGGCCACCACACTTATTTTGCGATGTGAACATGGATAGAGTATTAGTTAAACGCCTGCGAGCGAGTATTGAGTGGCTTCGCGGTGGACTGGTTATCTGACCAGTGTACCATGCCAATAGTTAGATTAGGGGCGGATAGGAGTCCTTGGCTTCATCAAGGCATAGGGAGAGTTTGATTGGCGAAGGTCAATCCAGATAGAAAGAGACAGTTGTGTTATTTGTCAGCAGTGAGCGACGCAGGCAGCAGTCGTCGTCGCAGCTCACGGTATTGTGTGCTACAGCATATGCGAGCCCCATCTGTACTCCATAACAGTACACTCCATTATATTTCTCACACGACAGCCTTGAATGAACCTAGAAAAGTTATTCAAGTTGTCTAGGGGCGGCTCTCAGCCATTCTTCCGAGTAAATAACATTCTTAAAGAAAAGGGAGAAAAGAACATCCCCATACTTTGTAAAATAATAACATTCCTGTCCATAAGAGGCAATCTACTGTTCCAAAAAGAGCCCAGAATTTATTATTATTTTATAAGAAAAGGTTTCACTTGATTTCTCAGAATTTTTTTTACTAAATAATATTTTTCGTTCGTTTAATGTTTTTCTTGCACTAACTAGCAATACTCCCGTACCCAAGCATTCCACAAGTTATTTAAGAGTATAGAATATTTTTGTGTCTATTCCTTACAGCAGACAGCTCCAGAAGATATTTGTTGCTGAATGTTTTTCAAGCAGTTCGTGTTGGTACATTAGGAGTGTCTGTCTGACTTCTGTAGTAGTGTGGGGTGGAAATTGTTTCTTGCAGGAACCAAAGGGTACTTGTTGGATTAATCCATTGCGCAACTTGACAAAATAAAACCCACACACTCACAACACCTACAAACCCCTGATCCAATACGTCCTTTGCTATCCAATTGTAGAATTGAGTCAGGGATTTTCTCTGCCTCGTGATGACTGGATGTTGTGTGATGTCCTTAGGTTAGTTAGGTTTAAGTAGTTCTAAGTTCTAGGGGACTGATGACCATAGATGTTAAGTCCCATAGTGCTCAGAGCCATTTTTTCTAGAATTGATTTCTGCACCTTCCAATTTCTGTCATGACTTACAGATCGCAGAACGCCACAAACTACGCCTAGCCTTTCGGAACAAGTTACCCTTCCCCACTCGAATCCTGTATCATCTTATAAAACCCTACATTTCCCTCCCACACAGAACACCTTCAGTATCCTACATTACCCACAAACTCGACAGTAACCACCCTCTACTTTCTCCTCTGCTCTACGGTCCTTGTTCTTTTCCGCGCCTATGCCAACACATTCCCCTAACACTACGCATCCACAACCTTCCAACGAAACTTTAATCACCTCCATCATGATATATAACGGTCCTTCCAGCTCTAGCAGAACTCACCCCTTCTCTCCTTGAAGTTCTACAGTCCTCGCCACTCCCCTAAGACTCGGTTCGAAACCTCGCCCGTGGTCACCTTCCCAGATCCCTCAACAATACATCTACCGACATAAAATACATTCCACAACCGACTCAAACTCTACAAATCTCATAATACCCTTATCCCTGGCAGCCTGCCTAAACTGATCACTTCATTCATCCGTGTAAATATCTTAAACAGTGAACAACTCAGCTTTTTACCTTTTAACCAGTGTAACTAACTATTTGTATTTCATTTTTTTAAGCATTTATTTATTAATGTCATGTGAAAATTTTAATATACTGCTTGATATTTGCTAAGGAACAGAGATATTGTTGGACAGATCTAATCACAGGTGATTATGGATGACATGTAACATAGAACATAAGTAATAGAGGTGGAGTAATATTTATAAAGAAAAATTGTACAAATTTCTCGACAAGTAAAAGTCGGATAAGAGACATAAATAACGTACACAGTTCAGACAAAATAAAGGTCGATATCAGACCGTAAGTGAGAAATATGCCCGCCGCAGGCATTAATGTACTTTTAATTTTGCACCTGTTATTCATGTTGGCTACCAAACCGTTGGGGACTTCTTGGCGGATATTGTGTCACTCCTCCCTCAAGGCGGTTTCCATTCTTGCACGGTTCAAGTACAGGGTGTTCGTTGAGAGACACGTCGTCCAAGAGCATCCCAGGCAGATTCTACAGGCTTTGGTCCGGGGAGCACGTAAATCGCTCCATACGTTCAAGTATCTTCACTTTCCTCTTTCTGAAATCTCAGAATTCCTGCAAGGACGGGCATTGTCGTCCATAACAGAAAGGCGGGACGTTCCGCACGCTTTAACGGACAGACGTGATCCAGAATAATCTCCCTACAACACAGCAGTGGTGTAACGCAAAGATATGCAACGGTGTTCGGCTGTTGTCCATGATGTCTGACTACACCATAACGCCTAGGTCATACCGATGACGTTCATGACGCAACGTGTTCCCCCTACTCTCCACACTAACTGGTGGCCAGAATCACCACATGAAGTGGGATTCCTCGGTAAACATCACTCTGAACCATTGTTGCTGTTCCCAACCAACATGCTACCTATACCAACGGACTCTCTCTCAACGATGACGTCGTTGAAGTGGGAAGCGTTTAACAAGATTCCGAGTTTACAAACCATCCTAATTAATCACCTTGAAATTGTTTCTGGCAGGTACACGTGTACCTGTACAGGTTGGAAGGTCTGCAGCGATCTGCCTTGGAGGAAGATGTCTGTTCCTTTTTGCCACTACGGCTACGTATCGATCCTCTTGCGGTGCTTTCGCATAGCATTTCCACCTTCAACGGCTTTTTTTTTAATAGGTGACGATATTTTTGGACTCACTGTGACCGCTGACCTGCTTCGAGCAGTCCAACTACTCGTCCACAACCTTAAGCCCTGAAATGTCCTGCAGACATGTTGCCTTACCATACGGAATGTCGCATTAATCGGTTCCACAACAAACTTCATCAAACACCGTACTGCATGAACTGTCGAATGCATACAGGGCGTGTGCGGCTGGTCCCGGCGGAGGTTCGAGTCCTCCCTCGGGCATGGGTGTGTGTTTGTCCTTAGGATAATTTAGGTTAAGTAGTGTGTAAGCTTATGGACTAATGACCTTAGCAGTTAAGTCCCATAAGATTTCACACACATTTGAACATACAGGGCGTTCGTGCACAAGCTTTGCTGCAGTTAATAAGTTCCGTCCTTACTTCCATTGGTCGGGTTTTCGCATCACTTGTCTGTTGTTCCATAGTAGTTGGCATTGTTCATTAATAAGTGTCAGTTGTTCCTTAGCAATTTTCAGGCAGTCAGTGTCTTAAATTTTTAAATTCGTTTCGCTAAAGAACTGCAAAATCTAACCACTGACAACCCACACCTGATCCTGTGGGACGAGGGGAATGAAATAACAATTAAAAAAGTAACATTAATATGGCATCGCTGATTTTTTTTACAGATACTTGAAAATGTTGTAAGGCCAAACTTGTATAATAGTACACAAACAAAAACGAGAAGAGTACAGCTGCAGGCGGTATCAGATCGCTGAAACAGTTTTTTTTCTTTCTTTCCGACTCGTAGGAATATATTCAGGTATCATGTCCCGTAGCAAAGATGCATGTGGATTTTTCATTTCTTCGGTCGCATCTTTTCCCCGAGGATTTCCTTATACAAACCTATTTTTGGGTTTATGCAAAGCTGAACGGAATCCACTGCGAACAGGTCTTTTTCATAGCTTAATATTCATGCAAAATCAAATGTACTGCAGCCATCCAACAAAAACAATCATGTGGTAGAATTCGTAACCCAAAACACACTTTTGGAGCTATCAGATGTAAAATATTATGTTCACACTAGTCTTTGCTCGAGTTTACGTCTTTTGGTGGAGCTCAGCCTTTCATTTCTTCTTAGGAAGTTAACGGTAAAGGCATCATAATACGTCACCAATAACAGTACTGCATAGGAATGCTCAATGAGTGACCTGATGACGTTCGATAATAGTCACTCCGTTGATTTTTGTTGTTTCGAATTAGAGCATGCAGTACTCCTACACCAGACTTCTGAACTTTGCCTGTTGAATGCAAATGTCGCACGATGGTAAAATGGTAATGTATCACATATATCAGTAGTCGAGACTTCCTTAATGTGGAAAATGATTCATGGCAGAAGGATCTTTGTTGAAACAAGAATATCTTTTTCTGACGCATTTTTCCCAAAAGCACTAGCTCCTCACACAGTTCAAATCTTTCTAGCTGCCGCCTCTGCCTTCACCCCTCTGTTATACCAAAAGTAAACGTTGTGTTGCAGATGTTACACCTTTTCCCACTTGTGACTTAATTTTACAATGCTTAACTGTAGTTCATGATATTCAAGTATGTAAAATCCAATGCTTAACTGCAAGACGATAACTAGGACTTCAAATTAGAAAATGACAGCGTGGCGCCGCGTTCGCATGGGCGGCGCCGGATTTCAGGCGGCGGGTGGCGTCTGGCCGGTGGCCGGCAGCCGCTGCAGCGCGAGGAAACGCCCGAGCGTAAGTTGTTATGATTGCGACACAGCCACGAGCTGTCCTGTGGAATTGTTTCTGGAAGTACTTGCAATTGCTGGTGTGTAGAATGTTAAGCCAATTATCTTCGATGTTCAATCAGACTTATGTCTCATGTAGTAAATATATATATATATATATATATATATATATATATTGCTGGAAATGGAAAAAAGAACACATTGACACCGGTGTGTCAGACCCACCATACTTGCTCCGGACACTGCGAGAGGGCTGTACAAGCAATGATCACACGCACGGCACAGCGGACACAGCAGGAACCGCGGTGTTGGCCGTCGAATGGCGCTAGCTGCGCAGTATTTGTGCAACGCCGCCGTCAGTGTCAGCCAGTTTGCCGTGGCATACGGAGCTCAATCGCAGTCTTTAACACTGGTAGCATGCCACGACAGCGTGGACGTGAACCGTATGTGCAGTTGACGGACTTTGAGCGAGGGCGTATAGTGGGCATGCGGGAGGCCGGGTGGACGTACCGCCGAATTGCTCAACATGTGGGGCGTGAGGTCTCCACAGTACATCGATGTTGTCGCCAGTGGTCGGCGGAAGGTGCACGTGCCCGTCGACCTGGGACCAGACCGCAGCGACGCACGGATGCACGCCAAGACCGTAGGATCCTACGCAGTGCCGTAGGGGACCACACCGCCACTTCCCAGCAAATTAGGGACACTGTTGCTCCTGGGGTATCGGCGAGGACCATTCGCAACCGTCTCCATGAAGCTGGGCTACGGTCCCGCACGCCGTTAGGCCGTCTTCCGCTCACGCCCCAACATCGTGCAGCCCGCCTCCAATGGTGTCGCGACAGGCGTGAATGGCGGGACGAATGGAGACGTGTCGTCTTCAGCGATGAGAGTCGCTTCTGCCTTGGTGCCAATGATGGTCGTATGCGTGTTTCGCGCCGTGCAGGTGAGCGCCACAATCAGGACTGCATACGACCGAGGCACACAGGGCCAACACCCGGCATCATGGTGTGGGGAGCGATCTCCTACACTGGCCGTACACCACTGGTGATCGTCGAGGGGACACTGAATAGTGCACGGTACATCCAAACCGTCATCGAACCCATCGTTCTACCATTCCTAGACCGGCAAGGGAACTTGCTGTTCCAACAGGACAATGCACGTCCGCATGTATCCCGTGCCACCCAACGTGCTCTAGAAGGTGTAAGTCAACTACCCTGGCCAGCAAGATCTCCGGATCTGTCCTCCATTGAGCATGTTTAGGACTGGATGAAGCGTCGTCTCACGCGGTCTGCACGTCCAGCACGAACGCTGGTCCAACTGAGGCGCCGGTGGAAATGGCATGGCAAGCCGTTCCACAGGACTACATCCAGCATCTCTACGATCGTCTCCATGGGAGAATAGCAGCCTGCATTGCTGCGAAAGGTGGATATACACTGTACTAGTGCCGACATTGTGCATGCTCTGTTGCCTGTGTCTATGTGCCTGTGGTTCTGTCAGTGTGATCATGTGATGTATCTGACCCCAGGAATGTGTCAATAAAGTTTCCCCTTCCTGGGACAATGAATTCACAGTGTTCTTATTTCAATTTCCAGGAGTATATATATATATATATATATATATATATATATATATATATATATATATATATATATATATCGGAAGTAGACGACACTTTCTCCTAACACTTCCGCATCTTACAGTGTTGCCAGATTGTGCAGATGGCCGGACTCAGAGTTGTCTGGGGCGGTCAGTTTTATTGGCCACCTTAAGTAAACGACTCGGACTTAGTATCTGTGGCGGCCGGCCGGCGGTCAGTTGTTATGTCTAAGACTGTACAAAGGTCAATGATAGCCAGTGCAAGTCATGCCGTCAGCCCAGCCTCCCTTCTGTGAGACTCCTATTAATTATCCTTGTAGTCACTGAAGCACCAGTTGTACGTCAGATCAATGATGATAATGAATCCAGGGCTATGAGCGCCTCTATTGCTCGGACCCCTCATTCTGTCATCTCCCTAGGTCGACTGCTTCGTTCTTGACGCTGTGTTCGACCATGGGTCCTGTTCTAGGCGCTTCAGTCTGGAACCGCGTGACTGCTACGGTCGCAGGTTCGAATCCTGCCTCGGGCATGGATGTTTGTGATGTCCTTAGGTTAGTTAGGTTTAAGTAGTTCTAAGTTCTAGGGGACTGATGACCATAGATGTTAAGTCCCA
The DNA here is from genome assembly GCF_021461395.2 of Schistocerca americana. Lineage (NCBI taxonomy): Eukaryota > Metazoa > Arthropoda > Insecta > Orthoptera > Acrididae > Schistocerca > Schistocerca americana. The sequence goes on from NC_060124.1 coordinate 356,132,850, forward strand.
CAGTGCTCAGAGCCATTTGAATTTCGACCATGGATCACCCATTCCCGCCAACATTGTCGATCAGTGTTATCACACGTATGTCGACTGATTCTCCGATTACTCCAACCGGCGTCTAGCAGCCCAAGCACACATCCCGTCTCAAAAGCGGAGATCTGCATATATTGTTCATGTGCATGTTTGCGAGGAATAGTTGCTGTCCAGCTGAGTACGCGGAATGAAATTCGCATAGAGTTTACGTCCTGGTATCGTTATGTCCCCCCTTTATAAACTTGCCAGTTGAACAGTGAAACTGCGTTGCAGCTTCACACATTCACACAGTGATTGCCAAGGCTTATGCACATCAAGCATACTTCTTACTCATGACCTTTACTGCTGATCGGGAAGGGGGCAGCGAGAATTTCGTAGATCCAGCACAGGCACTCAGAGCGACGTGACCAGTCATTCCCGTAATGGAACAAAAATCTCCGAAGTGTGTTAATGAATTGCCAATAATGAACTTCTCACATAGTATGTACACCTTTAATGAATTCATAATTTCTCGCCCATAATATTTGCATATTCTTCCCATCGTGTTTAGAAACTTCGTAGTATCACTGAGCAGGTACCAAGAAGGGAAACTTTTCTTCTGCTATAATCAAAGTCAATTTATAAAGTAATATCATGACTGTTCTATGGGAGAGAAATATTGTTTATGGTATTTAAAGGAAAAATGAAATTGAAAATGAGAGAAAGTGAGTCATAAAATAGACTCACTTATTTTCATGCAGCAGACCTCGAACTTTATCTATCACAGTACATGAGAGCTATCTCTCTAGGCCATAAAAAATTATTTCAACTGCAACTTGAGAATATATAACTCTGTATTAGATGTCTGTTATATAATTCGAGGCTGTTTAGATGCATTATTTGGCGATTAGTTCTTGTAAAAGACTAATAATCTCTTCTCCACTGACAATGCTGAAGGACCTAGACGGAGAGCACACATTTGCACACAGTTCTCCCTCATTGTCTCTTCATTGCTCTCCAAAACTGTTGTGGATGTCGAATGTACCACATTTTTGCACTTACGTTTTATCATGATTGTAATGATTCTCTTGTGTATGCTTGCATCATCTCTCGTTGGCATCCGCCTGCTTAGCTGGGTGGTGCCGTGCTTGCCTCCCGTACAAGCGGGCCCGCGTTTGATTCCCGGGCGGGTTGGAGATTTTCTTCGCTCGTGGACTGGGTGTTTGTCATCATTTCATCACCGCCACGCAATTCACTCAATGTGGCGTCGACTGCAATAACACTCGCACTTCTCGGCCGAACTTTCCCGAATGGGGCCTCCCGGCCAGCAATGCTCATTTTCATTTTACCCCTCTTTGGCACTCATCGTAACCCAGAGTCAGAGCCAGTAAGCCTCTGAGCCACTAACTGGAATTAAAAATAGTGGTAATAAAGTTTGTTCTGTCGAATACTTCTTTAAAATAGTGCGGCGAATAATTCGTAACTAGAAGACAATAAAAATGTGAATCGGAAAATATTATGATCGTTATCCCTAAGTTGAAACCAGGTGGATACTCCCTACAGTACATAAGCCATATCGTCCAAATTTTGACGAAATCGAAGGAACACTTTTTCAAATTCCGACCACAAAAATTGTTTTCCTTTTCAATTGCTTTTCAACTGTCATACTCAGTGAAGCTTCCTGAAGCTTCCTGAAGCTTCCTCCGCGACTGGTATTTTTACCTCTGTGTGGAGCTGAGTTAAGTTCCATTAGAGGGTTGGGTTGTTTGGGGAAGGAGACCAGACAGCGAGGTCATCGGTCTCATCGGATTAGGGAAGGATGGGGAAGGAAGTCGGCCGTGCCCTTTCAGAGGAACCATCCCGGCATTTGCCTGGAGTGATTTAGGGAAATCACGCAAAACCTAAATCAGGATGGCCGAACGCGGGATTCCACTAGAGGATAAGTGAAGTAAGTACTACATTTTTCTTATAATTTAACCCTCCACGGTTCAGAAACTAAAAGAGATATGAATATAAATCTGAACTGCTCTTGTTTCAAATGGTCGTAAGAGTAAACTTGAGGAAAGTCATAAAACGTTATCGTGGGCACCTCGTTCATGTAACGTGCAATGACGCAGGTTCCTTGCAATATTAAACTAGTACCTTTGGTGAAGTGTTTATTAAGAAATCTACCACAACTGCAATACATATGTCTGGCGACTAGTTTCAAATCAACTGACTCATTCTCAAGTCTGGCCTACTGACGCACCACTAAAAGAGCCTCATCTTAATAACAAAAATGAAAATGGCAATGATTACTTTATTAAACATTTGTGGAGGACTGTGAATCAAGATATGACTACTTAGCAAGTCAGAATCAAACCTTTGAATGAAAACCCCGTCTTGTTCCGGAACTGTCCAGCAGAACGTACGTCCAGTCTGTTAACATTCTTGGAACGTTCTCTTTCGCCGTAACATCTCTGTAACAAACGGCTCTCGAGTGTCTACGAGTCTCGTCAGAGTAACCAAAATTATTCGCAGACTTGCCGCGGCATAGATGGGATTCCTGCGCAACGCCTGACGCGTGCACCTGCCGTCATGCTCTGCCGCACTGTACTGCTAACAAATGGTGTTATGTCCCACAACACGTCAGCTAGCTGCGGCTGACGGTAGGACAGTGAGCGGCTACGGCCAAGCCGGTTAGTGAGCGCTGTGGACGGAGCTGTAAAGGAGAACAAGTGATCATGTCCAAGAGAAAGGTGTCATTTACAGTGGAGGAAGATGAGAAATTGACTCCAATTGTTTTTAAGTTTCCCTAGCATCTACCACGAAACGTTGCCGCTGAACAAGAGCGATCTGTGACGAACTGTGCTTGGAGACGGGGAAAAAATTGCAGCACAAAAAAAAAAAAAAAAATGTAGAGTAATGAAATTTCGGGAATACATTTGTCTCGGTAGCATATTTGATTAACATTGCAAAATCACAGGCTAATGTGAGTGGGAGATAAGCAATTACAAATGAGAAATGCTGGTACATTAATAACTGGTTTAACTGCCAGACTGTTCAATGTAAGCATCCAAACTTGCAAGCATTTCGTTGTACTAATGCCGGATGTCAGTTTGTGGAATGGAGTTCCATGTTGCACTTGGTCGGTCAATACAGGAACAGTTAATACTGGTTGTGGATGACGCTGGTCTGGTCGTCCGATGACGCCCCATATGTACTCGATTGGAGACAGATCTGGTGATCGACCAGTCAACGACAACATATTGACATCCTGTAGAGCAAGCTGGGTTACAACAACGGTACGTGGGCGACCGTTATCCTGTTGGAAGGTAACCCTTGGACTGCTGTTCATGAATGGCAGCACGACGGGACGAATAACCAGACTACAATTGAAATCCTGGTTGTCGCAGGTCAGAGCTGATCAGGTTGTGGAAAGGGGCCAAGGTCAATTACTTTTAGTTATACAATAATACACAACTTTATTGCTCGAACAAATGCACAGTTTCTCTTTAAAACAACAAAGATCAATTCTCGGCTGAGGGCCCAAGTAACTTCTCCAGAATAAGTTGAAATTATTCCTTTTAAAACACCAGGATTTAGAGTAACGGCTGAAGGCCTTACTTAAGTAAAATTTGAATATCTTCTCAGCTAAAGGCCGAAATAAAATTTCAGATCAGCTAAGGAAATTCTTTAGAAGCCAAGCATTTACAATTATCGGCTTAAGGCCATATTAAGGAAAATTCAAATAAATTCTTCTGCTGAAAGCCCAATAAATTTTTTTTTACATAATAAAAGAGATGCTTTAAAATGGTTCAAATGGCTCTGAGCACTATGCGACTTAACTTCTGAGGTCATCAGTCGCCTAGAACTTAGAACTAATTAAACCTAACTAACCTAAGGACATCACACACATCCATGCCCGAGGCAGGATTCGAACCTGCGACCGTAGCGAGAGATGCTTTAAAGATAAGCTTTTACACAGTACAACAAAAACATCTTCAGAAAATTTGAAGTATCTTGTCGGCTAAGGCCCAAAAAATTACTCAAGAATAATTAAAGACCACCTCAGATAAACATATACAGAACAGATTTCAAGAATTCAAGATAATTAAAGTGAAACCTTACAGACAAGGATTTGCATATTAAAGCCACAGATTCTGAAACAAACACAACTGGAGGCCTAATCTTAAAATAGTTGTCATGAAGCCGGCTGAAGGCCATATACTAAACATAAAACAGACAATATTAATACACGGCTGAAGGCCTGACACAGTACCTGCAACGATATAAAATGACAATCACAAACAACAAACAGTGGTGCTCAAAAGTGTTCCAAGGGTCGGTCTGGGGCAGGAAACTAACAACAGTTTAGGTGAGACAGGCAGCCAAGCGTAACACTAAATAATCAGGTGGCAGCTCTTAGGGACGGCTGAAGCACTAACCAACAACCTAATCAATTCCCTCCGTCGCAACCGACCAACTGCCTACTCTAGTCCGCAGACAACATTCATCCGGTCAGTGTAAATCACAGAAGCTACACACAGTTCCACGTAAACACACTTGCGCAAGAACTCGAACAATCGTAAAAGCAATCATTGTGGAACAGCAAGGACGAATCAGTTCGACATACAGAGAGTTATCACACGTGGTCGGCGAACAAATACACTTCGTCCGATGAGACGACCGACCGAACGACCAACCTAGGTCGTTCCGCTCCAATCTCCTTCCGTCGGACAGTTCATGTGTGTCGGCAACTGTCGTGCGAGTCTTTGCTGTCCGAAGTTGACAGCACCTCCAACCCGACTCAACCCGATGTCCGTTCGGAATTCGGAGGCACGGCGACCTGGGCACACTGGCTCGGACCCAACCATGCCGAGGTAACTCTTGCCCACTTGCCACGACATCTCTGCACAAGGAAGTAACCGACCCCCGTCCGGCCAGATGACCAACTGACGAGGCCCAGAAGCGGTAAAAGCCGGCCAGGGTGGCCGAGCGGTTCTAGGCGCTAGAGTCTGGAACCGCGCGACCGCTACGGTCGCAGGTTCGAATCCTGCCTCGGGCATGGATGTGAGTGATGTCCTTAGGTTAGTTAGGCTTAAGTAGTTCTTAGTTCTAGCGGACTGATGACCTCAGAAGTTAAGTCCCATAGAGCCATTTTTTAGAAACGGTAAAAGGACCAAATACACGTCGCCCGATGAGACGACCAACCGAACGACCGACCAACCGTCGTCCCGCTCCAGTCTCCTTCCGTCGGACAGACAGTTCATGTGTGTCGCCAGCGGTCGGTGAGCACTGGCTGTCCCACTGGCGCTCCGTCCCCGACTTCACTGTTGGCCCGCCTCCCGACTGGCTCCATTGCTGGTCTGTTCCCAACTGAATTCCCCACACGACGACCCGGAAATACTATCGGTCGCTCCAGAGATGGTACGACAGTGCACTTATCAATAAGCGCTGCTGCTGCCACTCACGGGCAGGTAAGGTAGGAAGTTGGTGACGCCAGTGAATGGAATAAGAAAACGAGGCGGCAGTACCGTAAGAGAAGGTAAGAGAAGAAAACAAACAATAAACGGCGTGAACACGAGCCAGGCACGGCTCTACAATTTTGCTGTCGGGGTGCGTGGGACAGCCACAAAAGTGCTCCTGCTGTCATATAAAACCACACACCAGACCTTGACTCCAGATGTAGGTCCAGTGTGTCTAGGCCGCAGACAAGTTGGCTGCAGGTCATCAGCTGGCCTCCTCCTAACCAACACACGGCCGTCACTGGCATCGAGGTGGAACCAGCTTTCATCAGAAAACTCAATAGACCTCCAACCTGCCCTCTTGCTTGACTCCACTGAAGTCGCAAATGGCGATGGTTTGGCGTCAGTGTAATGCACGCTGCAGGGTGTCTGGCTCGGAGCTCCCCCTCAAATGGTGCAAATGGCTCTGAGCTCTAAGGGACTTAACATCTGAGGTCATCAGTCCCCTAGAACTTAGAATTACTTAAACCTAACTAACCTAAGGACAGCACACACATCCATGCCCGAGGCAGGATTCGAACCTGCGACCGTAACGGTCACGCGGTTTCAGACTGAAGCTCCTAGAACCACTCGGCCACATCGGCCGGCCCCGGAGCTCCCCTTGAAGTAACCGATTTATAACAGTTCGTTGTGTCACTGTGGTGCCAACTGCTATTAAACTGCTGCTGCAGATGCAGTATGATGCGACTGAGGCACTGCCACGTGGTCGTCTGGAGCCCGGTCTTCTTGCGACCGTACATTCTCCTGACAACCGCTGCCAGCAATCATATACAGTGGCTACACTACTGCCAAGTCTTTCTGCAATATCGCAGAAAGAACATCCCGCTTTTGGTAGCCCTATTACACGACCTCGCTCAAACTCAGTGAGATGCTGATAATGGCTTCTTTGTCACCTTAAACGCATTCTTGACTAACATAAACTCACTACATCCAGTCTCAAAGGTAACTAACCGTTACACTGCGTATTTAAGGCACACCTCATTTTCATCCTCATAGTGGCGCTACTAGCGCCACTCGTATGTGACTGGCGCGAGATCTAATAAGACATCATCTTGCAGATGTAGAAACACGCCTACCAACTTTCGTTTACGTCACACAACTCATTCTTGGTCTTGTGATTTTTTTCCGTCAGTGTATTTTCAGCTGATTTATATTGTTTATAACTTTATTTTCAGGCAAATGGTGTTTATTGCAATAAACAAAAAAGTATTTTACCATAGCACACTTATTATTCATTCATTATTATAATATTATAAACACAACGCAAAGACAATATCAGAAACAGATTAATATTATCCAAGTTTCATTTAATATAATGTCCGCACATGCTAAAAACAATTAGTAACAAAGGAAGTTAGATGCCTACTGCTTCCTGTTAATATGATTCTTTCGTCAGGTTGTTAGCCGCGCACCAGTACAGCTATTGAAGTATTCTGCAAATGGATCTCTCACAGAAAATCCATCAGCATCTGCATAACCGCCGATGGCACTAACACAGCTAGGAATGTGCCATTTTTCTTCATCTTATTTACAATTTGATTTGAACTGGTCAGATGAGATCCCTCGTAAACAGGTTGACAGCAATATCTTACGTAAAATTAAGAGCACAATCTCTGTAGTTTTCCCAGTTTAAAAAGAAGATATTCTGAATGCGACGCGAGTGATCTGAATGCTTCTCCTGCAGCCATAAGCCAAAGCACAAAACAAAAAGAAGTTATGTGTAATATTAAAATTACTGTTATCTTTACTACTAATTAATAATAACATACATAATTATGTGATTGAGTTGTGTGTTTTAGTTGGAGATTGCAAGGAAACATGGAGGGACACCAAGGAAAAGCATCAAAAGAGGCAGAAGAAAGGAAAAAAAACTGGAACTTTTGCTTCGAGTAAAGGGAATAAAGGGACTCCGAATGATATGACAACATTTCTAAACAGTGTGTTCGCAAGTGAGATTATATTACCACCCAGTTAGCCTGTTTACCTTATTTTATTAACTCTTTATTAATAATATTAAATTAATTTTGTAATTTATTTTACAGAGGAATGTCCAACGTTGAGTGTGATGAAGTGCAAAATCCACAGGATTCTGTTGAAGCGAGTAACAAAGAGGGTGTACCGGAATTCGCCAACTTCGTTTAATAACATTTTCACAAAACGTGGAAGTCATCGCCTAGTCCAAACCACCCAGCATAAGTGCATGTCATACTGACAAAAATCTTGGAACTGATAAGTCCTCGGAGGACTCAGAGAGAAACCACATTCAAATTACTGGCTGTAGAAAAACGTGATGACGACGGTGATTTATTTTTTACATGTATCGCCAGCAGTGTAAAAGAAAAGAGTCGCAATTTGGTCAATGAAGCCAAAATGAGAAGTCTGTAGATGTGTATGGATTTGGCAAATCGCACTTCATTCGACTCTTACTTTCCTGTACATCGTTCATCACATAGAAGTAACACTCAACTCAAAGCCATCAACTGTGTATAACACTGCAGTCGCACCAACTGATTAAACAGGAATTGAAGCGCAAGGAAGCTGAAAAGAAAAAAAATTGGTACAAGGTAACTGGAAGAAACATTGGGTAACACGAGAAAGCTTACCAACAATTTTATACTGAGATCAGTTTTTATTTCTTATTTTTATATTATACTATTTTCGCTCTTACATTGTCTGCATTATTAATTATTCAACAAAAAGTTACGTAAGATTTTTAATTTTACATATCTCACTCATAAAACTAGTTATTTTCGTTTGGAATTATAAGGTATGGATACACGGAAGAGGAATGCTTCTTGATATATTTTTCGACGTGATTCAACGCATGTACATCTCTAAAAAGGGCAATCACGCAAGTTGAAAGAAAAACACAGGCGCGAGGTAACTGCGAACAAACCGTGGGTGACACAAGAAATACTTTGTTTGATCTATGAAAGATGGAAGTACAAAAATATTCACGGAAATTCAGGAATACCGAAAAACAAGTCACTTAGGGATCAAATACGTGGGAAGTGCAGGGAAGGTAAGGCGATATGGCTGCTTGAAAAAACGTGAAGAAATTGAAAAAGAAATGAATGTCGGAAGGACTGATACAGTATATAGAAAAGTCAAAACATCCTTCGGTGAAATTAAAAGCAACGGCTGTAACATTAAGAGTGCGATTGAAATTCCACTGTTAAATGCAGAGGCGAGAACGGGTAGGTGGGAAGAGTACATTGAAGGTATCTACGAGGGGAAAAACGTGTCTGATGACGTGACAGAAGAGGAAACAGAAGTCGAGAGGGAAGACATAAGAAGTGTAGTACTGGAATTAGAATTTAGAAGGCAGAAGGGATAAATAACATTGCATGGGAATTTCCAAATTCATCGAAGGACGTGGCAACAAAACGACTATTCAGATTGGTGTGTAGAATGTATGAGTCTAGGGATCTAAGGTCTAACTTTCGGGAAACATTTACACAATTCCGAGGATTGCAAGAGGCGATAAGTCAAAAATTAACACACAGTCAGATTAACAGCTCATACGTCCAAGTTGCTGACAAGAATATACAAAAGAATGAAAAAGAAAATTGAGAATCTGTTAGATGACGATCGGTTTGGGTTTAGGAAAGGTAAAGGAAGCAGTGAGACAGTTCTGACGTTGCGTTTGTTAATGGAAGCTGTAGCAAGAACAGGGTTGCAGTGGATGGAAGTGGGGCTCAGTTGTAAGAAGAGTAGGTACGCAGACAACTTTCATTTGTTTTCTTTTGAAAACCTTCGTTCCAGGAAGGCGTGAGAGACGAAACACGCTACTACTAATATGAGATTTGAAACAGCTGCAATAATTTAAATATAAGAAAGAAAATACATAATGTCAATGAACATCCAAGATAGCAATTAAATATCGGTTACTTGTTTTCCTTCATAGAGCGTCACATTTGAAAAAAAAAGAAATATTTTAAAAATAACGAATAAAATACACAGTAGCAATGACTATCGGAATATCAATGAAATATTAGTCTTTTTCCTTCTTAGAAACCAAGAGACACTGGAATTTAGCAACATGAGGCATCAGTTGCAAAAATATTACAGTACATGCCACACAGTCACAGTTCAACGCTTGTACCGTACTATTTGGTACCCAACAGCTTTCCTTAGAACAATTTCAGTGTATCTTGACCACTGAACTTTACACATTTTTTCGAAGCCTATTACAAATGGCTACTAACGAGGAAACACAAAACGAGTCATTACAAATACACATTCGACAATTAAGATTTTCAGCCCTTGCGCAGTTACCAAAACCAGCTGGAAAAAAGGTTACTAATGACAAGCCGACAATAGTGATTTAGTCCGAAATTATTCGTCACCAACACAGCGACCTGAACCAATGTTTCTAATTATACCTTAACCGTTGATCGGTCGAACAACACACACATCAAGTTAGTCCTAATCGACCAAGCCAAGTCATGTGTCAGGATGTAAGGGGTCCGTAGGCCCTTACTATAAGTTTGCGACAGCACAGGTCGACAGGACAAACAATCGATAGTGTGTGTCGGGTGGCGAGAGCGAGTGTTGAGTCAGTCAGTAGTGTGTGGTACGCGCTGTGGGCCGAGCCGGGTGGAGTTCTGTTGCTGGAATGCAAGACCGTACCGACAAAGGCAGTGGCCATCGCCGTGGTTTAACCCCTTTGTGTTAAAAATATACGGGAAAGTGAAAAAGTATAATTAATAGAGTGATCAGTGATATTTTTGTGTCGATATTTGTAATTGCGCGTCTACCGCGCCGGCATTATTTGGATTGCAGAGTTGGATTGCAGTGTTGGATTGCAGTGTTGGATTACAATGGTTGAAATTGCGTGTGACGATAAGGAATAACGAAAGGGCCTGTGCTGAGATTAGCCATTATTAATTCTGTACGACGAAGGCAGTGGCTGTCTCCTTACTTTGTGTTTTTGTGATGAATATAGGTTGTTGATTAATGAAGCTGTGTTGTTGTTCTTCTTGGCACCAGACATTTCTTTATTACAGCATTTGAGAAGGACAAAATGGAATGTAACATCTCCGTAGCAGTCCAATCCGATTGCCAGCCCATTAGGTACACGGTCACATTAATTATTATCTATTTGGGCTGCTATCAGATCCCGATCGAGCGGGATAAGTCAGTAGATTAAACCGGAGTGTTACAAGGAGCACGCAAAATCACAACTTCTTGATCAGACCTCTCCACGGGGGAAATTCTACAACAGCAGTAACACGGTTAACGTGTTTAACTTCACACAACCATCAAAGACACAAAGACATGTGCAAGCATAACTTCTTATGTACGAGTGTATCCTTGATGACTGCACGACACAAAGCTTTACCTACCCTTCGCCTGGGCCCATCAACACCGACATCTGACTGTTGATAACTGGAAACATGTCGCCTGGCTGGACGAGTCTCGTTTCAAATTGTATCGAGCGGGTGGACGGCTACGGGTTTGGAGAGAACCTCATGAATCCATTAAGCCTGAGTGTCAGCAGGGGACTGTTCAAGCTGGTGGAGGCTCTGTAATGGGGCGGGGCGTGTGAAGTTGGAGTGATATGGAACCGCTGATACGGATAGATTCGACTCTGACAGGTGAAACGTACGTAAGCATCCTGTCTGATAACCTACATCCATTCATGTCCATTGTGCATTCCGACGGACTTGGGCAGTTCCAGTAGGACAATTCGACACCCCTCACGTCCAGAATTGTTACAGAGGGGCTCCAGAAACACTCTTATGAGTTTAAACACTTCCGCTGGCCAGCAAAACCCCCAGACATAAACATTATTGAGCATATCTGGGATGCCTTGCAAAGTGCTGTTCAGAAGAGATCTCCTAACCCCTCGTACTCTTACGGATTTATGGACAGCCCTGCAGGATTCGTGGTGTCCGTTCCCTCCAGCACTACTTCAGAAATTAGTCGAGTCTATGCCACGTCGTGTTGAGGCACTTCTGCGTGCCGACAGGGGTCTTACACGATGTTAGACAGGTGTACTAGTTTCTTTGGCTTTTCAGTGTATTTTCAGTGCAACGAAAGGTTCCTTTTTTCATTCATGTGGAAAAAGATGTACCTCGCAACACCAGCAGTAAGAAAGCCCTACAATTTCATAACAGTTGAACTACCACAACAGACGACTTCGTCAATGTTCACTGAGTTCACAAACCGTCAGCGCCTAGGACACAATGTTCAGACGCATAAATTTGATGCCGAAGGCAGAGTGCTAACAGCAGACAATATTTCATCCCAAGCGAGCAGAACACTGTCTGCAGCAAATGATACTTTTCACTCCAACTAACTCCAACGTCATTGTGCCCTATCCTCTGTACCGATAATTTGCCGTGACATATCCGCGTCCTGGACCGCGACAGCCTATGTCTGCGCACGCCCTCCGTTCTTCTCACGTCAGTTTTTCCTTCCTGGACGACGACCAGAATCCCTGTCAGCTCCTCCTTGCCGAGCGCCGAGCTGCCCTCGTGTCATCCACCTCGGCGCCCTCTTTCACCCGTGGTGGACAACCGCTGCTCTCCCGCGGCGCGCTCTTCTCTTCGGTGTGACGCCGTAATGTCACAGAAGCAATATCAAAGAAAAGTCAAGTCACATTCATAGGATTTGTTGACCTGGAAAAATCGTTTGACAATGTCAAATGCTGCAAGGTGGTCAAAATTCTGAGGAAAATAGGCGAATTCTATAGGGCAAGACGGTAGCATACAATATGTACAAGAGCCAAGACGGAACAATAAGAGTAGGAGACTAAGAACGAAGTCATCATCATCAGTTATCTGCTATATTAGCAGGTCCTTTGCCTCTCCATTTTCTGCGATCCATTGCTTCCTTCTTAAGGCTGCTGTATGTTGTACCGTCCATCATGTCATCCAGTTTCTGGAATCTCTTCCTTCCTCGCTTCCTTTTCCCTTCTACATAACCTTCTAAAACTGTTTTTATCAGTCCGTCATTCTTTCTTAATATATGCCCAATCCAATTTCTTTTTCTTCTCTTTATTACATCTAGTAACTGCCTTTTCTCTCCCACTCTTCTCAGTACTTCTTCATTTTTTACTCTGTCCATCCAACTTATTCTTTCCATCTTCCGTCATGTCCAGATCTCAAAAGCCTCCAGCCTTTCTCTGTCTTTTTTCCTCATAGTCCATGTTTCAGCGCCATATAGAAGAACACTCCATACAAGACATTTTATGAGTCTCTTTCTGAGTTCTCTGTCCAGACCGCTGCAGAAGATTCTCCTTTTCTTATAAAACGCCTCTTTTGCCATTGCTATCCTTGTTTTAATTTCTGTGGTGCACTTCCAAGAAGTACTCGGATTGAAAAGGGTGTAAGACAGTATGTACTCTTTCGCGCCTACTGTTCAATCCATATAATGAAGAACTAAAACAAGCTAAACTCCACTCTAACAGGCCATGAAGGCCCAACGATACCGACGGCCACCGTGTCACCCTCAGCCCACAGGCGTCACTGGATGCGGATACGGAGGTACATGTGGTCAGCACACCGCTCTCCCGGCCGTATGTCAGTTCCCGAGACCGGAGCCGCTACGTCTCCAAGTAGCTCCTCAGTTTGCCGCACAAGGGCTGAGTGCATCCGTGTTTGCCAACAGTGCTAGGCAGACCGGATAGTCACCCATCCAAATGCTAGCCCATCCCGACAGCGCTTATCTTCGGTGATCTGACGGGAAGCGGTGTTGCCACTGCGGCAAGGTAAATAACGATGAAGCTACGACGGAAATAAAAGAACGGTTCAAGACTGAAATTAAAATTCAGAGTGAAAGGATATCAATGATAAGGTCGCTGATGACACTGCTACCGTCACTGAGAGAAGAAGAATTGCAGGACCTATTGAATGGAATGAAGTCAACTGAGTGCGGAATATGGACTGAGAGTAAATAGAATAAAGAAATCAAATAATGACGAAAACAATGAGAAGTGGCAGAAATGAGAGCAGCGAGAAACCTAACATCAGGATTGGTGATCACGAAATAGATGAAATTAGGAATTGTGCTACCTAGGCAGCAAAGTATCCCATGACTGACGCAGCAAGGAGAAAAAATTTCCGAGAATGTACGTCTGGAGAACAGCATTGTACAGCAGTGAAACATGCATTGTGGAAAAACCGGAAAAGAAGAGACTCAAAGCATTTGTAATGTGGTGCTCCAGAAAAATATTGAAAATTAGGTGGATTGATGAGGCAGGGAATGAGCAGGTTCTCCGGCTCTGCTAAGTAATGAATATACGGAAAACACTGACGAAACGAAGGCATAGGATGATGTGGCATCTAAGACAGCACGAAGTAACTTCTAGGTACTAGAGGAAGGTGTAGACGTTAATAAACTGTAGAGGAGGATAGAGACTGGAATACACCCGGCAAATATTTCAAGAACCTCTTTATCTTCTCTTTGCTATGTCGGCACTTGTACCTGAACTATTGTTGTCGGTGTTAGTTAGCTGTCAATTCTGATGAACACAGTATCTGCTGCTGTTGAAATTGCCCTATACACTCCTGATCAGAAATCCTTGTCTTCTTCCCATTTCACTTGACTGATCCCCACTATATCTAAACTGAACCTTAGATTTTCTAGGTTCCCTAGCACGTTCAAACTTCTGACATTCCAAGTCCCGAGTTGGTTATTCAATCTTTTTCTCATGGTCACTTCCCCTTCATCAACCCCTGTTAGAGCTCCGAATGGGGGACTCGTCAGGAATCTTTTGCCAATGTGAAGATCATCACGACACCTTCCTCGGTTACAGGCGACATGACTTGAGGATACACGTCAGATGTCATATACGGTGGGTTCCATTGCCTTCTGTATCCTCAAGCGGCTGATCACTGCTGTTTCTTCCGTCTTTAATGTGCAGTTTCCCACCCCTAGGGCAAGAGAGTGCCCTAAACTTGCGTCCGCTCCTCCGCCCTCTTTGACAAGGCCATTTACAGAAATATGGTGACTTCTTATACTGAAAGTCTTCGGCCGCCATTGCTGTATATTTTTATCGAAAATTTAAGCAGTGGCAGTTATCAAACCCGGGACCGAGGATGTTTTGTTTGTCAATGAAAGACGCTACGCGGCAGCATGGGTGCCTCTCGGACAACCCTGGTAGGCCTTACTCAGATCGGACAGAATGCTCTTATCTTGAGTCGGAGGTACTAGTGCTTAATTGGTTTTGGCACTCATATCACTTCTGACGTGCTGTAGACTCCAGTTTCAGATAAATGAAGTTGTCGTGACCTCCTTACTTCTTGGGAAATAAAGGAACATTTATTATAATGGAAAAGTTTTCTTCTGCCTTTAAACTCTCACTACAAGTCTACCTCCCCTTACCACAATATCGCCGAATTTGAATGCTGGCTGATACCCTGACGCTGTCGATGTACCTGAAGCAAGAAAGTCTTTGACCCTGAGACACGAGCACGTTACTTCGTGTTCTTTCGTGACTTTAATCGGGGAATGTGACGTCAACTTCCGGTGCTGGAAAGACAGAACTATTAGTATGAGTGGTCACTGTCTACTCGTTGTGGGACGGAGAAGCCTGGTTGCGGCCGCGTTAGCTGAGTCGCATTGTGAGCAATGGAGCTGGTTATTTAATTTAAGCCCCTCCCGCCGGAGGTTCACGTCCGACCTCGGGCATGTGTGTGTGTGTGTGTGTGTGTGTGTGTGTGTGTGTGTGTGTGTGTGTGTTTGTGTGTGTTGTTCTTAGCATACGTTAGTTTAAGTAGTGTGTAAGTCTAGGGACCGATGACCTCAGCAATTTGGCCACTTAGGAATTCACAACATTTGAAAATTTGAACGTTTAATTTAATTAATTAATTTATTTTTTTGGCCTTCTGCAGCTAACTGGCTTTTACCCATCTATAAATTAAACACGATACACGTAGCACGAACCATAGATTGAGGGCATAAAAGCGATAGAAGTATAACAACATTAACGAGTCACATTGTTGTAGGTTGGTTACAGAAATCTTCATTTTCCTTGTACGTTATATTTAGATTAAAGTTCAGTCTTGATCACGTTATGTCTGTTTTAATGAGTAACCGGTTTCGGTTTTTTCTATAAAACCATCATCAGACCCATTGGCTCCCTTGGGTTGGTAGGTGGAGCTCTCCTTGCTGCTGTGCAGTCAACTGATCAGCAAGGAGAGCTCCACCTACCAACCCAAGGGAGCCAATGGGTCTGATGATGGTTTTATAGAAAAAACCGAAACCGGTTACTCATTAAAACAGACATAACGTGATCAAGACTGAACTTTAATCTAAATATAACAATTAATTGATCACTGAATTCCAAAAATGTTTACCAAAATTCCTTGTACGTGTTTTAAAAGGCTTTCAGCTTACGTTTTATTTGTAGGTGTGAGCAGATACCGAGGTTTTAGTCGAAACGAACTTTTTGTTGCTGCACACTTGTGGTAAGCAATTTTGTGGTTAGCACATGGTGCTGTATTTCGATTCTACTGCAAGTTTCCCAGATCCAGCATCTTCTTCTATCATCCTTATTACTTATGGTACTTATTATTGCTCATTAATTTGTAAGACGGCTGAGTGGCAATTCCACACATGTTCTGACCTGCACTAGATTCTTGCCTCATTAGTCTTTCTTATTATACTTTTTCTCACTGTGTTTTAACAGTGCCTGCATTGTCCATAGTTGTGACTTCTCATTTCTTGTTGTAATTTAACCTGCAATATGCGTAGATTTATTCCGATGCAATGAGGGGATCCATAAAACTCTACCTTCACGTATATTTATCATGATCACAATGTCGCCTTTTATAATACAATAAGCTGTATACATTACACACACAGGTACATAAATGTATGTTCTTCCAGCTCTATGAGGTGAGTTTGTCACTGTGCGAGTCTGTGAGATGGAGGACAGACAAAGCAAAAACTACGTCCTCTGCGCATAATCACAGGTGCAGTAAGAAAAAATTTAAGTTTCAGGGCATAATTGTGTCAGTAAATTCATGTTAAAATCAAACCCTTTCAAAGAATGAGTTCTATACATTGGGATAACACTGAATTACTGTCAGGTTAGGGTCTACTTTGTAAGCGTTTGAATAATATTTCTGTAAGAGGTTAATTGCAGTACAGATCGTGACAGTAACTTATACGTTTTACGCTAGATACAAGTTTTATCATTTTGTTTCATTTATTTAAGACAAAAATACGAATACAGCCACCTGAGATTAGTAAAAGTACGACATTTTTTGCCCAAAGCCTTCGGTTTTCTGCAGGACACATTGAATCTATGTTATTCCGTACAGTTTTTACCCTCTACAACTCTCTCAGATATTGGGTAAGTTAGTCACTGATGCCTTAACACATGACCTATCACCTTGTCTCTTCTTCTTCCCCCCCCCCCCTCCCCTCGCCGATATTCAGGAGGGCCTCCTTATTTTCAACATAGTTTTATAGCATCCCATCTGAAACGCTTCTATTCACTTTTCCGATTTTACCTCAGCCCATAGTGGACTTACATTCAATGTCGTGCTCCAAACGTACATCTCAATAATTTTATCCTCAGGTTATGTAGTGTGTTTCATACTAACAGACTTCCTTTGGAAAGGGATTCCCTCTTTTCTTGTTATAGTCTGCTTCTTACATTCTCTTCGCTTCGCTCGTCACAAGTAATTTTGCTTCCAAGGTAGCACAATCGTTCACGTAGTTTACTTCGTATTCCCAAATTTTGATGCTGAGTTTCTTATTACCCCTTATTACTTTCATCTTTCTTCGGTTTACACTCAACCAATAGTGTGTGTTCATTAGACTTCGTCACTTCTACTTATAGGAATGTTTTCAGCGAATCTTGTATTTAATATCCTTTAACCCTTATCGTCGACGTGGAGATTGAACAGCGGGGGCATAACACAGCATCCATATCCTAGACCATTTTTAGTTCGGTCGTCTCGTTTTTGGCCTTCCGCTCTTATTTTTCCCTCTTAGTTCTTGTATTTATTCATTATCATAAGTCTTTCCCTACAGCGTATAGCTATTTTCCTGTGAATTTCGAAAAACTTGATCCACTTTACTGTGACAATAGGAGCGGGGAGGAAAGTGATAAGGCGCGGTGCAGAAATTACTTTACACATTTTGCCACAAAAATAATTTATACATGAAGAGTGGATTTTAATATTAAAGGTCAGAACTTAGTTTTCCTTCACAATTAAACGTCACATATTCGTACTTCGTGTTACATTTTCTAAGGACATCTTGCTACAACAGTAACTGTTTAACAGTTCGCTGCAAACGAACGTGAAATCAAGCTCAAATTAAAAGTTTTATACAGTGACAGTAACTCAGGAAAAGGTTTCAAAACTGACATCAATTTCACAGAGATTGGGTAACAACTATTAGAACTAAAACATGAGTTGAAAACTTAGCTGCGCTTTCGCATATTTTGAAGTAATCCAATTCCATAAGAATGAACTTCGAGTTACCACAAAAATTATTAAAACTTGTAACAAGCGTTAAAGCATTGTTCACAGCAGTGAACAGAGTTTTGAAACAGAAACAATAATTACTCAACGTCAGCTAGCGAACACTTTAAAATTTTAAGCCTGCGTACACAAATACCAAATAACGCAGACCTCAAGCACACAGCCACTTCAAACAATATCTACCTATAGGAGCTGATGCAGCTCGTTATAAACAGTGGTAGTTTCATGAACACAGTAGTGACAGCTTGGAATTAAATAGCAATCTTATGTAACTAGCACCAAGTAATACATACCATTGACCTAGCTTACAGCAAATTAAAACACTGACTAGCAACTCAGGTTACTTAATTTAACAGCTTGGCACCAAATAATAACACACAAGTACACGCCGCACTATCAGGTCACTGTTTACTGGGTTTTTAACAAAACATCAGTAAGCAAGGTGGTCTTACAATGCATTAACAAAAAAGAAAATTTGGTAAAAATACCTGAAACGTAGATTTGTTGCCACGAGCAACTAAAATAGATAAAACATAAGGGATGGAACTTACACACTTATGTGCAGTAGATATTGATTCGAAAGTTAACAAAACACGACTAACTTGAGATCACAGCACTGTACAAACGTTGACATGAGAATAAACATAATTTAGATATAGCCAGATCGCGATAACAGTATATGTGGTAGAAAAATTCTCACCGCTTTCTGGAGGACTCGGCAAAATAAAACCACCAGCACATAGCTTAGCTCTATAGAACAACCAGAATTAACATGGTGCAGACACGATACCAAAATAATAATTCACAAGACTCCCAGAACAGTCTGCCACAATGGCACCAATTCATTGCAGGCTCTACGAGAGTCCACTCCGCAAAATTCCAAAATAGAACACAGTCTCCTCACCTGCTCTACAAGATGCTAATAGAGCTCTTCGAGAGACACGTACCTCTAGCAATGACAAGCCGGACTGCGTTACTACACAATAACAGCCACATCAGACAAACTACAGCCGACTGCCACGGCGCCTGTCGTCACAGTTTGCGGCACTCGCGCACCTCGTGGGGAGCCATCGCACAACTCCCGGCGCTACTGTCGAAGCGAAAACCGCGCCAGAGAGCACGAGCACAAATAGCCCCCCCGCTCGCTACGCAAGAAACACTCTGGTGCGAAAATTTCGAGAGAACAAAGGAATCACCCATGAAATTAGAAGACGCAGAAAAACCATAGCAAAGAACTTGATAAAAGTAAGTCGGATGGCTAACTTACACATTCGAAGGCTTTTTCTAGGTCGACAAATCCTATGAACTTCTCTCGATTTTTGTCAAATATTGCTACAACAATTATGTGGAACGCCAGAACTGCCTCTATTTGATTTACCTTCCCTAAAGCGAATTTGACTGTCGTCTAATAGATCCTCCTTTTTCTTTTACATTTTTGTGCAAAATATTAATTTACCCTAAGTGTAAGACTCCTTGTTGGCGCCTGTAGTTAGTGAGCCGGGCAGTGTGCGCCGTGCGCTGCGTCTACTTGCACGGCTCTGGCGCCGGTCTGGTTGCCTGACTTGGGGCGTTGCGGGTGGGCCGCGGCGGCGGCTGCGGCTGGCGGCGGCAGCGAACGGCGCGGCTTTCGCCTGTCCCCGTCCTGGGGCAGTTGCGCTGAGTTTGCCGGCAACGCGAATCAACACGCCGTGTAATTCGGTAACGCGAACCCCGCCTGCCGGGGACGGCGCTGGCTCCGGGCCGAAACTTGGGCGCCAGCAGCTGCGGTCGCACGCAGGGGGCAGGTCGGTCTGCACAGGTTCTGCGCTGCGCAGCCCTTTGCCTCGTGTCCGCGCATGGGTGTTTTTCACGCAGAGTGACAAAGCGATGGGGAGCTGGTGCTGAGTGGTAAGGCGCTGGATCAGAATGAGTTTGTTGAAATTTACTACGCCCCCCCCCCCCCCTCACAATTTCATTTCACTTCTTGCTCCTGACCTTCTCCTCTAACTCACACTCCATCACACTACTATTCGAGGACACTTACGTCCACCCATCATGGTTTCTCCCTCCCCCATACAAAAAATAACTCCATCACTATTCCTTCCCTTCTCTTACACAGTACATGAACACAGAGCAACATAATTAAATAGAATTACACACATTCAATAATCTAATTAAAAAAGAGGAAAGAGAAAAAGATTATAGGTCAAAGACAAACTAGTGGAAAGGTTGTATTCGCAACACTACAAAACACAAACCACAACACATATTTAGATGTATACAAGCAGACAGAAAACAGTGGTGTGCGTAAAAGCGTGCTGTGAAAAACATAAGAAATGCATATTGCTGCAGAAAAAAATTAAAAATTACGCCAAAATTATCGGTGTGTAAAGCCGAAAAACGTCAACGATGTGCTAGGAGACGGAATTTTCCGATGTAAGCGAGAAATCAAACGAAAATTACCGTAGTACAAACCAACATATTCTCAACGAATTGTTTTTCGATATTAAAGCAAATCAAAATGTAAATAATTTGAAACTTTCCTGGCAGATTAAAACTGTGTGCCGGACCGAGGCTCTACAACGAATTGTAGAGCACTTGCCCGCGAAAGGCAAAGGTCCCGAGCTCGAGTCTAGGTCCGGCACACCGTTTTAATCTGCCAGGAAAGTTTCATATTAGCGCACACTCCGCTGTAAAGTGAAAGTCTCATTCTGTAAATACCTTAATTACAGACGACTGATGATGCTTTATCTCAATAAAGCGAAACGCGTGTGGCCAAAAAAAAGATAATGCATTTTTGTAGTTGCAACGACAGAACAAATTACCCTCATGAATTATAAAACAACTACGGACAATATGGCGATACAAATGAAGAAATTAAATGAACCAGTTTATTTAAAAGATTAGGAAATTCCACAATCGTGAAATCCGTGCACTGTTCGGAAAGTAATGGCTTATCGGTCGCGAAATGAAACCACTGTGGAAATCAAGTTACCTACACCTCTCAGCTAGTTCTCTATATAGTCGCCGCTATGTCTTACACATCCGTCGTAGGCTGGTACCAAATCACCAGTACCCTCAGCATAGAACTCAGCCATCTGTGTTTTCGGCCACTTCTGTACTCTGGTCTACAGCTCGTTGTCTGTGCGAAAATGTTGCCTTCATAGCTAGCAGTTTATGTGAGCAGAGACTAAACTCACTGAGAGGTAAGTACGGGCTGTACCGTGAATGATCGAACACTTCCCATCGAAAACGCTGCAGGAGGATGTTCATTATCCCTTCGCAGTGCGACCGAGAATTGTTATGAAGAAGGAAACGTGTGACAACTATGTTATGTGGGCTGCATGGCACAAGGCGAAATCCCTCCCCAGGCCCTCACACTTGTTGGAAGGCACCACCGTCTACGCATGTTTACGTGCTCACCTTGCGCTCAGAACTGAAAAACCGACGTGACGCGATCGTGAGTTTGCTAGAAACACTGACCAATACATCGGTGCAGAGCTTCACCGGATTTACACTCTGGCCCATTTGGACCTTACTTTCCCAATAGCCCTCGTATATCAGATAAGAACTATACATACCACCAGAATTTATTAATACGACTTTAGGAAAGGATACTGATGGCAGAATTACCACAAAACCTGAACACAGCAATTTAATGACTTCAACATTAAGCAACACTGCCAATAAGATTCACTATTACACTTAAGAGAAGCAGCCGTTTGCGCGGCAAATCTGAACAACCAGTGCCAAAAGTAATTATCCTAGTGAATTACAAAAGACACTGCTAGCATAATTTAATAAAATGAACATAAAGTTGAACAGCAACTACCAACCAGATTTATCGTTACAACGTAAAGAATGCAACTGTTAGCAGAATTTAATAGAATAATCAAATAGGAGACAGCAACTGCCAACAAGTTCTGCTACTGCAACTTAAGAAAGCAGCTGTTGGCAGATTTTAATAGAATAATTAATGAGGAATACAGCAGTTTTCAACAAGATCTACTATTACAACTGAAGAAAGGTAACTGTCGGTAGAATTTAGTAAAATAATCATTGAGCAAACAGCTACTGCCAACTGGATTTGCTATAACAACTTAAGGAAAATAACTTTTCACAGAATTTAATGAAATAATCAAATTGCAAAAGAGCAATAAGATTTGCTGATACTTCTTTAGAAAAGCAAAAGTTGGAAGAATTTAAAAATGTTCAAGGAGCATTTCCTTAAACATCAAATAACAAACAGGTTCATTTTAAAAAAAAATTGATTTCATTTTTTAAATTCTGGAGTAAATACAGGGTAAGTCCAAAACTGATGGCAACTGTGGTATATCTTGCAATAATGCGACATTCCTCGATGTGCACTGAACCGGTACGGCAGTGTGTATCTGTAAGCCAACGTAAAATAGGGTTCCAGTGTAGGAGGTCACGGTAAAGGTTGAAATCAAACATACGCATTGGAACTCTGTGTAAATTTATTGTGCACGGGTACAAAATGGAAAACAAATTGAACCAAAATCAACTACCGTGCTTCAGAATAGTCCTCTAGTGCACACACACAGCGTTGCCAACAATGGGGAAGGCGCTGAGTGCCATTGGCATTACCATCAATGTGTGCCACCTGTCACCGAACTGCCTGTTTGCAAAATGATATATAAGTCACATGAACTGAGGTCTAGTGAGTAGGGTGGATTGGGAGGAACCTAACACTGACCGTTTCAGGCGCTGGTCCTGAGCCATCCTCGCAAGTGGTCGCTATCTGTCGGATGATTTCGGAAGTGTTTGCCACAGGCTTTGTGTATTTTCTGCGATTACGGTGATGGCACGCGTCGCGCAATATGCCATAGTTGCCATGAGTTATGGAAGGACCCTCGCATAATTTAGTATATCACTGAAAATTAAATGTTATTCAGAGTCGTTAGTCCACCAAAATAGTAGTACCGGCTCAGCAAGGCCTTTTTAAACAAAGAAAAATAAACAGTGCACGCCTTCAATCAGAGAATACTTGCAGAAAAGATTGTCAAAGATTTACGAGTCATTAAATAAACAAACACGTTATCTGAGCCGTGGCTGGCTCACCTTCATGCCGTTTATTCTTTGGCATTTTTTCACAATCGAGTGGTGTCTTATTTCTCCCTGAGCTTCCTCCATAACTAGTTGCTGACTTGCCTCAGTCAGTGGCAGCAGCAGCGCTTATCGATTCTAGTACTGCCGTACCATCTTTGGTGTGGCCGCTACATTTCCGTGTGGTGGTGGTGGTGGTGGTGGTGGTGGTGGTGTGTGTGTGTGTGTGTGTGTGTGTGTGTGTGTGTGTGGCAGTCGGTCGGTTGGGACAGAGCTGTGAGGAAGTCTCTGCAGCTCGCCGTCAGGCCGGGGCTACTGGCAGCGTGCACGTGCAGTCGGATTTGTGAGGCGCTGGCAGCGAGAGCTGCAAAGTTCGTCGTCCACTGAACCTGGACACTGAAGTTGAGTGATCAATTAGCTTGTTATGAAACCTCAACTGCTGTCACATCTCTTCGTTCATTGCTGGTTGTTGCTTCCTCGGCCGTTCCTGCAAGCAGCAACTTTTGGTGTGTTGGAGTCGGCAAATTTTGCAGCCGTCTTCCTGTAACGTCTTTAACTATTGAATTGGTTGGTACTTACTAGTGAAGTGCACCAGTGGTATTTTCTGCCTTGTGGCCATTAACGTTCCAGTTGCCTGCCCTGGTCGTTAGCGTAGTTTTCCGGCAGTGTGTTTTTCCTCGCCGTGTTGATGCTGTCAGGCGTAGCGTGTAGTTCGACAGCCTTGATGTTGTTCATATTTTTGGGTGGTTATTGTGCCTTGACTGCATTTAAACGCCAATTTTCAAGATGTAGTGTTGCTAGTATCTCGGTCCTCGCTGATGTTTTCCGTTGTTGTGCCGTTGGTCGGGGGGAAGGGAATTGATTAGCTGTCCCGGGGTCGGGTTTCCATACGGTTATTTAGTCTTACTCTTGGTTGCCTGTCTCACCTACACTTATGTTAGAGTTACCGCCTCAGACTGACCCTTGGAACACTTCTGAGCACCATAGTTCAGTAGTGGCCTTCATCTGAGCTTTTACGTGAGATATTTTCTATATAAGACCTTCAGTCGTCTTAAATTAAAACCTTGAAGATTCTTGCTTAAATTTTTTTTTAAATCCATATTATCCAGTCCTTAAGTCTTGAGTTGTTCTATGTTCAGTATGTGACTTTCAGCCCAGCTTTTACGTGAGATATTTAAGATAAGGCCTTCAGCCGTCTCAAATTAAAATTTGAAAATTTACTTGTTGAAAATCTTCCAAAATTTTCTTTTCTATCTGAAATTATTACTATTCAGGCCTTAAGCCTTGAGTTGTTCTATGTTAAGTATGTGGCCTTCAGCCGAGTATTTACGTAAAAAAAATTTTAAGGCACGGCCTTCAGCCGTGTGTATTCCTTAAAGCAATTGTAATAACTTGTGTTGGGGCTTGCAGCCGTATTGTTTTGAATCCTTTTAAGGGCATATGTGATCAAGTGTTTTTAGGAAAATAAAGTTTGTTTATATTTTCCAGCTGATAGTAACTCAACGAAATGGTTCAAATGACTCTGAGCACTATGGGACTCAACTTCTGATGTCATCAGTCCCCTAGAACTTAGAACTACTTAAACCTAACTAACCTAAGGACATCATACACATCCATGCCCGTGGTAGGATTGGAATCTGCGACCGTAGCAGTCGCGTGGATCCAAACTGTAGCGCCTAGAACCGCTTGGCCACTCCGGCTGGCATAGTAACTCATTTTGGCCGCTTTGCACAACCATAACCTAATCCGCTCTGTCCTGTGAAACCACATTTCATTATCCATATCTTGAAGTGTTGCCAAATTCTGTCTGAAAGATGGGATTGCCAAACGTTAACTGAAGAAAAACCGAAACAGAAAAACTTGGCTTAGGAGAGTTAGACTAAACAGATGGCCAGCCTAATGGCTTTCTTTAATGTAGTGTGGCTTATGGATAACAAAAGGGTTAGCAGGAAGTGATCCGTCTGTATCAGCAGATGCGTTGCTATTTATAATATCCTGGCCCCGGTTCTGGGGTCCATGGATACACAAACGCACAGACAGAATTACAAGATCCACTTCCTATAACACACGAGGCACAGATGAACAATCAGAACAAATTTATAGACTATACATACAAGAAACAGATCAACTTGAGATTAAGGGACCGCTCGTCCAAAGGAGGTACAGTTAATAACAATAAACAAAGCTTTAACTACCACGTCACAGGGATGACTTAAATTATAAGCGGATTTGCCATTTTGAACAGTTCCCACACTAATACCATCCGACTTTGCCTAGAGGCTACACTGGTACCATAGATCAATGACAAACAAACGGTAGGAAAGAACAGCCAATCTGACTTAACTGATTCACTGTCTCTACTGTGTTTCTGACAAGTTTTTGTATAAGCTGGACGACGACCATACAGACGGGCAGATCACATAACGACGTAATCGTCGTGAAACAAAATTTTCACCGCAATTTATGAGGATAAATGAACTCAACAGCAGCCCCAAATAACCGAAACTGCTAGCAAGCGGCTGCTTCACCGTACAGCTGTAATTCGGGAACCAACAGGCTGTGCTGCACAGGCAGCCCGTACGACCAATGATCGGAACTGACGGACAGGTAGCAAACCCGCCAGCACAGCTGACACAGGATGCCTTCAGATAATCAAACGCTGAGGAGTACAAGTAAACGTCGAACTCATACTTCGGAATAAATTTCCACCAGGCGACATTTGTTGTCCGAACAGCAACTGGCATTTCGGTGCAGCACAAGCTAAAGTTTTAAGGGTAACACCACTGCAGAAGTTTCCAAAACTCACTTTTATAATTGGCTTAAAAGACGATTTGAACCTTCAATAATATGAGACAAACAGTTAAATCCCTGAAAAAAGTTGTTCTATGGTATTCCGAGCTTCTCTTCTAGCGCCTCGGATGACTCGAAGCGGCCTACGTGCGCCAACTCGATACCCCGTTCTCGTATGTGGGTGTATTAGACGCATTTAAAAACAATAATACGTTAGCTTGGGGTATGCAAGTGTTGGTACATACACGAAAAACAATTTTTTTCCCTTCGAATGTTGATTTTTGTGTACAGTATTGACTTTTGAATGTTTATTTCTGATCTTATAGGACACAGTTTTGTTTTTGGAGTAAGAATGAGTGGTAAGAAAGTGTTCTTTGGAAGAAAAGATACGAAAACATGGCATCCAATGCACCGTCGAATCAGTATGTCATCAAAGCGTCCAGAGAATAGATATGAAGCTGAGAGCACGGCGGAAGGAGTCAGTGTCTCTGCTAAGAAATTGAAAGACAGTGACTGGATTTTTGATGTGAATTACTGATTAAAAATTTTCTTTCTGATTCCTTTGTTATTTCCCAGCACGTGAAATGTAAAACGTGCAATGCAGACATCACGTTGCAAGAACGGAGTCCTCGATGCTAGGCTAAATAATTATTGCTTGTCAACACTGCCTAGAAGTTGCTATTGAAAGTAATAGGTTTATACGGAATGCATATGAAATCAACTGCCGAATCTTTCTAACAATGAGCCAGCTTGGAGTGGGGATAAAAGGAACTGTCAATAGCACATTTGAAAACTTCAAACCCGCTTTTCTGGGAACATGATTTTTCAAAACGGCACCTTCAATTTTCAGTCTTTTTGTTTGAAAATTTAATCACAATTCGGATATAAAATTTCAGAGTGAACAACCACGAAGATGATTTTCGATTAGTATATTCGAACAATACTTATTAACAAATGACTGGCCTTCGTTGGAAAATTTGGAAATTTGTGGTAAGGTCTTACGGACCAAACTGCTAAGGTCATCGGTTCCTAAGCTTGCGCACTACTTAATCTAACTTAAAGTAACTTACGCTAAGGACAACACACACACACACAGTCTTCCTCGAGGGAGGACTCGAACTACCGAGGGGGAAGCCACACGGACCGTGACAAGACGCCTCAGACCGCGCGGCAACCCCGCGCGGCTGACCTTTGTTGATAACAATTGAACGGCTTCATTCAAACACTCGCACCCGTTATAGTGTATGCCACAGATTGCCTCAAATTCAACACGACAAGAGAAACTTTCTACAGTTTCGCCATTTTGTAAGATTTTCGGACAAACATTTTTTGTTATATACTTAAATATATGCTCTATAATTACCCTAAATGTTAATTCTCTATCACCTTTCCTTCCACCCACAAAAATGGTCAAGAAAGCACTTTTTTAAGGCCGTTGTGGTGGTGTTATCCATTAAGTGTAGCTGCTGCCCTAGCCTACAGCCAGCCCCGAAGACACTGCACTTGATCGCCGCTCACTGCCTGTTCGGAACTGACTGAGAGATGACCTCAGCGACAGTCAATTCGCACGTCACAACACACGGCTTTCTCTCTGATGGTGGATAGACCACTCGTTACACAGCCATCACCAGCGGTGTTGCCAGCCTGAGTCGCCTATCTATAGAGAGCGATAGGAAAAGGATAGCCCGCACGGCGCAATGACATCTTCTACAGGACACTAAGGAAATCGGGCTGCGCGGTACGATTGTGAGAAGGATTGCTGGAACAATTCTAATGCTCATACTAATACTCATAACTGGTAGCATTCTACCGCACTTTTGACCTACACACAGCCCAACACTGCGTTCCAAAAGACAATGCTCTCATCATCAGGTTGTAAAACATAGCATATGAAGTTAAAATGATAAAAAAAAATCTACCAATACTCTACTCAAACAGCTGCACAGTGCAAAATGATTTGCATGAAGGAAACATTAGTAGTACGCACCTACATGACATTTGAAGAAAAAGATGTTTCGGAACTAGAGACAGTAAAACAGTAAAAAATAGAGGAGTAAAAAATCCGAGAGAAATAGATTCAAGCAACTGAAAAAAATGGCACGTAATTGTAACTTTTCGTTGAGGTTGTGGCTATCGTTCTTAGAAATAAGCTTGAAAATCTCCAGCTATTCGACTACGTAGAGACTGTGACCTTTCTTTTCCCTGTGTAGAAAGGAAATTTCTTCAACACTTCTCGGTTTGTGACTGGAAATTAACAGATGATTGTCAGCCC
The DNA here is from genome assembly GCF_021461395.2 of Schistocerca americana. NCBI lineage: Eukaryota > Metazoa > Arthropoda > Insecta > Orthoptera > Acrididae > Schistocerca > Schistocerca americana. Next base: position 356,160,920 of record NC_060124.1, read on the forward strand.
CATTAGCTGAATGGTGCCGGCACGGTAGCTCTGCGTGTTCGGTCAGAGAGCTGGTTGGCCAATGTAATAAAAAAACTGAATGGAAGGATCAACGAACGAAATTGAACGGATGTCATGTGACATCCGCAACAACCCAAACACAACGATCAACAACGACAAAAAACACCGGTCAGCGCGTTGGAATGCCACTCAGGGGGGCCCGGGTTCGATTCCCGGCTGGAGTGGGAGATTTTCTCCCCTCAGAGACTGGGCGTTGTGCTGTCCTCATCATCCCCATTGTCGATGCGCAGGTCCCCCAATGTGGCGTTGCACTCAATAAGATCTGCACTTGGCAGCTGAACTCTGGGCCACTGACGCCATACGATCATTTCCATTTTTTCCAACGGATGATTAGCAAAAGTATAATTATGTACATTAATGTCTGTTTTACCCAATAAATGTCTTTATACCTGACACTGAATGATATTCCAGTTTGTGCTATTTAATAAACAGGACACGTATCACAAGTGATTTTATGAACTCCTGAACTGTGTACAAGAGCAACTGTGGACGTGAGATTGAGAATAAAATTTCTCTGAAAATTATTGATAGTAGAAATGGCAACTTTTCTCCCATATTTCTTAACTAGAAGACGACGAATTCTATAAGAAATTGGCTTAAAAATGGAATCGAAAAACTCGATTCAAACTCGTTACTCCCAGAAACAGCACTGACGCCTGAAGTAATCTCTGTAGCGTTAGTTTTAATTTTGAAGATGTTTTCAGCTAACGACGGATGATGACCGTTATTAACTGCAACAGTTTTTATTTAATTCATCTCATCATTAAGCTTGTCTGGTAACAAAACTAGAGAAACTGCAGCGATCAGTTGAATGGAAAAAGCCTTTACTGTAGATCAGATTGTGCCCGATAGGTCAGTGCATCCTCATTCCCATAAAAATCTACTAATGTGACACACGAAAGTACAAAATTCCGGTTAATTTTTGAACACTCTTCGTGTACTGTAAAGATGGGCTAGATTATGGAAACTGTGAAAACCAAAATAGACTGCTCCCGATATAACGGTTTCAAAACGTGTTTTTCTACAGTAATTAAAATGTAGTCGATACCATTGTGCTTTTACGTCTCGTAAATACATTACTGACCATTGAAATTGCTACACCACGAAGATGACGTGCTACAGAAGCGAAATTTAACCGACAGGAGAAAGATGCTGTGATATGCAAATTATTAGCTTTTCAGAGCATTCACACAAGGTTTGCGCCGTTGGCGGAACCAACGACGTGCTAACATGAGGAAAGTTTCCAACCGATTTCTCATACACAAACAGCAGTTGAACGGCGTTGCCTGATGAAACGTTGTTGTGATGCCGCGTGTAAGGAGGACAAATGCGTACCGTCACGTTTCGGACTTTGATAAAGGGCGGATTATAGCCTATCGCGATTGCGGTTTATCGTATCGCGACATTGCTGCTCGCGTTGGCCAAGATCCAATGACTGTTAGCAGAATATGGGATCGGTGGGTTCAGTAGGGTAATACGGAACGCCGTGCTGGATCTCAAATGGCTCTGAGCACTATGCGACTTAACTTCTGAGGTCATCAGTCGCCTAGAACTCAGAACTAATTAAACCTAACTAACCTAAGGACACCACACACATCCATGCCCGAGGCAGGATTCGAACCTGCGACCGGAGCGGTCGCTCGGCTCCAGACTGTAGCGCCTAGAACCGCACGGCCACTCCGGCCGGCGCTGGATCTCAACGGGGTCGTATTACTAGCAGTCGAGATGACACGCATCTTATCCGCATGGCTGTAACGGATCGTGCAGCCACGTCTCGATCCATGAGTCAACAGATGGGGACGTTTGCAAGACAACAACCATCTGCACGAACAGTTCGACGACTTTTACAGCAGCATGGACTCAGCATGGACTATCAGCTCGGAGACCATGGCTGCGGTTACCCTTGACGCTGCATCACAGGTAGTAGCGCCTGCGATGGTGTACTCAACGACGAACCTGGGTGCACGAATGACAAAACGTCTTTTTTTCGGATGAATCCAGGTTCTGTTTACAGCATCATGATGGTCGCATCCGTGTTTTCGGTGAACGCGCATTGGAAGCGTGTATTCGTCATCACCATACTGGCGCATCACCCGGCTTGATGGTATGGCGTGCCATTGGTTACACGTCTCGGTCACCTCTTGTTCGCAATGACAGCACTTTGAACAATGGACGTTACATTTCAGATGTGTTACCGCCCGTGACTCTACCCTTCATTCGATCCCTGAGAAACCCTACATTTCAGCAGGATAATGCACGACCGTATGTCGCAGGTTCTGTACGGGTCTTTCTGGGTACAGAAAATGTTCGACTGCTGCCCTGGCCAGCACATTCTCCAAATCTACCACCAATTTAAAACTTCTGGTCAATGATGGCCGAGCAACTGGCTCGTCACAATACGCCAGTCACTACCCTTGCTGAACTGTGGTATCGTGTTGAAGCTGCATGGGCAGCTGTACCTGTACACGCCATCCAAGCTCCGTTTGACTCAATGCCCAGGCGTATCAAGGCCGTTATTCCGGCCAGAGGTGTTTGTTCTGTGTACTGATTTCTCAAGATCTATGCACCCAAATTCCGTGAAAATGTAATCGCATGTCAGTTCTAGTATAATATATTTGTCCAATGAATAACCGTTTATCATCTGCATTTCTTCTTCGTGTAGCAATTTTAATGGCCCGTAGTGTATTTTATTAGGCCACAATGGAATTACTGCCCCAGTATGTGTTAGGTTGAGACACGATAGGTAAGCTAATGGCTGACGTACATTTTCGGAGTCATCAGAAGGACACAGATCTTGAATAGCACCTGCGAGTGACACACTAGCACGAGCGCATCGCCTGTGGCGTCCGCTCTCCTTGCGTGGCTCTAGTGAGACGTGCCAACAACAGGAGACATCTGGGTCGCCGTGTGATCCGCATGTCCGTTCCACACGGACCCGGTTTGGCGCTGCACGACCTCGACCCGTCAGCATTGCCAACTGGGCCCCCGTTACCACCTATCTGCCAACGTACGGGGTCTGCCGCTCAGTCTGTTCTACAGTTGTGAAACTGCCGTAGGCTGCTGTAGACTACCATAAGTAAGCATAGACTACTGTTATTTTCCTAGTAGCTTTCGACAGTTAAGGTCGTACCCACGTTAACTGGAAGTTAGGTGTGTTGCATTCCTCCCCTGTCTCATCAGAGGCCTCTAAAAATCGGAAGCGGTAAATCATATAAAAAACGAGGGAAGATATGTGCTGAAGAGTCAACGAAAATTGTAAACCTGCCTAATATCTTTTAGGGCCCTCGCGAGCATGCAGAAGTGCCGGAGTACGATGTGGCATGGACACGACTAATGTTTCAAGCCCGGGGGGGGGGGGGGGGGGGGGGGGGAAATTGACACCATGAATCATGCAGGGCTGTCCATAAATCTGTAAGAATACGAGGGAGAAGAGATCTCTTCTGAACAGCACGTTGCAAGGCATTCCAGATATGCTCAATAATTTTCGTGTCTGGGGAGTTTGGTGTGCAAACGTAAGCGTTTAAACTCAGACGAGTGTTCCTGGAGCCACTCTGTAACAATTCTGGACGTGTGGGGTGTCGCATTGTCCTGCTGGAATTGCCCAAATCCGTCGAAATGCACAATGGACATGAATGGATGCAGGCGATCAGACACGATGCTTACGTACGTGTCACCTGTCAGAGCCGTATGTAGACGTAGCACAGGTCCGATATCACTCGAAATGCACACGCCCCGCTCCATTACAAAGCCTCCACCAGCTTCAACAGTCCCCTGTTGACATGCAGGGTCCACGAATTCATGAGATTGTCTCCATACCCGTACACGTCCATCCGCTCGGTGCAATTTGAAACGCGACTCGTCCGACCAGCAACATGTTTCCAGTTATCAACAGTCGAATGTCGGTGTTGACGGGCCGAGGCGAGCTGTAAAACTTTGTGTCGTGCAGTCATCAAGGGTACACGAGTGGGCCTTTGGCTCCGAAAGCCCATACTGATGATGTTCCGTTGAATGGTTCGCGCACTGACACTTGTTGATGGCCCAGCATTGAAATCAGCAGCAATTTGCGGAAGGGTTGCACTTCTGTTGCATTGAACGCTTCTCTTCAGTCGTCGTTGGTATCGTTCTTGTAGGATCTTTTCCCAGCCGCAGCGATGTCGGAGATTTGATGTTTTACCGATTCCTGATATTCAGGTACACTCGTGGAATGATCGTTCAAACCCACTTAAATGTTGATGACCTTCCATTGTAACCGCAGTAACCGATCTAACAACAGCGTCAGACACTTGGTGTCTCATATAGGTGCTGCCGAGCGCTTGTTTACATCTGTCTGTATTTGAATACGCATGACTGTAGCAGATTCTTTGGCGCTTCCGTATACAAAGGGTAAGGTAACCTATAGAACATTTTTGTTCTATATAGTTATCCTCATGTCTGTTACTTAAGAATAAAGAGTATTTATAACTGAAATTATCAATGTTTAATTCAGGTTTTAAATTTGATTTGTAACTTGAAACAGAGTTATTTTGCAGCAGAAGTAAAGAAAACACAACAGATTTATCATAAAGCGCTAGAAAACGCAATTTCCTCAACAAAAATGTAAAATAAAGAACCGCGAAGCAGAAATATATTAAACATCGCTCCAATACCTGTAGAACTTAGACTGATCACCCAGAACGTCATGACCAACAACCTACTGAAGATGTAAACCCGTCCAGGCAATAGCAGCGTCACCTGGCGACGAATGACTGCTAGTGAGACACACGCACGGTAAATGTTGTACCAGTGAGCGTGCTGTACGTGTGCAGAATGGGGAAAGTGCGCGACCTGTCTGAGTCTGACTGAGGGCAGATTGTCACGGCCCAGAGGATCGGCACGAGCATTTCGGAAACTGCACATTTTGTCGCGTGTCTACTGTGGTGAGTGTCTTCAACCGTGGTGAAACCACTCGGGTTTGGGCGGCCACCCCTCATTACAGATGTCGGACGTCTTACGCTGGGCACACTGGTAAAACAGGACAGGCAGCGAACTGTGGCGAAGAAGCATAAGACTTAAATGCTGGGATGAGTACAATTGTACTCTCTGGACGCACGGGGCATCGAACAATCGTAATGATGAACCTGTGCAGCCGAGGACCCGTGCATGTGTCAATGTTAACATCATGACATCGGCAACTACTATTGAAATGGGCACATGGCCATCTGCACTGAACGTTGGCGCATGTGCAGAGCGTTGCATGGTCTGATGATTTCCAATACCTTCTTCAATCATACACCGATTGTAGGGCGTAAATCCGTCGTGTTCTAGGGAAACAACTCCTTGATACCTGTAGTACGGAACGGAGACAAGCTGGTGTCGGCTCCATTATGCTCTGGGGAACGTTCACGTGGTCACCCATGGGTCCAGTGCAGCTCGTGCAATGCACCATGGTGGCCAAGCAGAACCGCTCACTCGTTGCAGACCACATACAGACGCCTTCTTGACGATCACGTTTCCCGACAGCAGTGGTATTTTTCAGCAAGATGATATATCATGTCACAAGGCCAGAATTGTGATGGAGTGGTTCGAGGAACACAGTGGCGAGTTCCAATTGATATTCTGGCCCTCTAACACACCAGATTTGAACCCGGTCGAAAACATCTGGGATGTGATTGAAAGTGGCTGCGGAACTCATCGGCCCCCTCCCGGGCATTAACGGGAATTAGGTGACTTGTGTGTGCAGATGTGGTGCAAGATTTAAGTGAGTTTGGTGGATGGCTCTGAGCACTATGGGACTTAACTTCTGAGGTTATCAGTCCCCTATAACTTAAAACTACTTAAACCTAACTAACCTAAGTATATCACACACATCCATGCCCGAGGCAGGATTCGAACCTGCGACCGTAGCGGTCGCGCAACTCCAAAGTGAGTTTGAACGTGGTGTTATAGTCGGAGCACGAGTGATGGGACAGGGCATCTCCGAGGCAGCGATGAAGTGGGGATTTTCCCGTACGAACATTTCACGAGTGTACCGTGAATATTAGGAATGCGGTAAAACATCAAATCTCCGACACCGCCGCGGCCGGAAAAAGATCCTGCAAGAACGGGGCCAACGACGACTGGAGAGAATCGTTTCCAGTTAAGAGCAAGATAAAACAGGATGACAAGGAGGAAGATGTTTGACATACAACTATGGAGGATGCAAAATGTAGGGCACGTATATGACAAGAAGAAACTTTGAAAATTTTGTTTCAGGAAAGATTAAGTATAAGACTGGTTGCAGTGAATGGCTGGATTTTCCTGAAGTCGTCCATTAAGAAAACGACAGAGGAGGCTTTAGGAAGGGAATGGAAGAATAAAAACTGAATGGTTGACCACAGAGTAGTTGGAGGTGGTTGAAGAAAAAAAGGAACGATATCACATCTAGTTAAGCTTGAGGAATTAAAAGGACTGGAATAGATACAAGGTATATAAAAAGAGGGCTAAGAAATTAACAGAAAGTATAGGAAGAGGCATGGGAAAGAGTATGTGGGGGAACAGAGAATTCTCTTGGCTATAGGGAAGCGGCAGAGACCTGGAGGATCATAAGGAAGATGAAAATGTCTAGCAATCCCGCAACCTCAATATAGCCTGTATGTATTGAGCTGTGGAGGAGAGCAGGAGGAGGAGGATTAGACTTTACTCAACAACTTCTCGTAGAAAAAGTGAAGATCATGTGATAGAAGTCCACAACAAAAACAGTAGATTAGGTAATACTGAACCTGCCCTAGAGGATGAAGTAAAAGACATGCTTAAAAATGCAAGAAATGGAAAGACAAGTAGACTGGAAGGACTTGTGATAGAATTGTGGAAATATCGGCCCTTCAGATGGTGAGACTTATAAGTGAATACGAAGCACCCAATCAATTACAGGATATTTAGTGTTATGGCGTCTATCGGAAGCTTTTTAGCGCTATACGGAAAACCAAGTTGCAGAATGAGATTGAGGGAAAGGTACGAGAGGACCAGGCAGGTTTCTCTGTTGGATGATCTAGTATGGATTACACTTTTAACATTACACAAGTGAGTGAGAAAGCGTATTCTTAGGATCACGAAGTACACTTAATACACTCTAAGACAAAAAAGAACGATACATCACGAAGGAATTATCCGAATGTGACGGAAATCGGTAGATGTGATTTACACGTATAAACAAACAAATGATTACAATTTCAGAAAAACTGGGTGATTTGTTTTAAGAAAAAGAACTTCAAAAATTGAGCAAGTCAATAATTCTTTGATACACCTCTGGCTGTTATGCAAGCAGTTATTCTGCTTGGCGTTGATTGACTGAGTTGTTGATGTTCTCCTGAGGGATATCGAGCCAAATTCTGTCCAACTGGCGTATTAGGTCTGGATCTGGTTGAAGAACCCTGCTCATAATGCTCCGAACTTTCTCAACTGGGAAGAGACGCAGTGATGTTGCTGGTCGCAGAAGAATTTGGCAATCACAAAGACAGACCTGTAGAAACTCTCGCCTTATCCGGGCAGGCTTTATCTTTCTGAAATGTAAGCCCAGGATGGCTTGCCACGAAAGGAAACAAAACGGGTACCGAGGATGACAACCAAAGGGTCCTGCTATGAAATGAATTTAGCACCTCAGACCATCACATCTGGCTGTCGGGCTGCATGGCGTGTGACAGTCAATTCGGTATACCACCACTGTCCAGGGCGCCTGCAGACATGTCTTCACTGGTCATCGGGGCTCAGTTCGAAGCGGGACTTATCACTGGAGACAGTTGTACTCCAATCAACGAGATTCTAGGACGAATAATCTGTTTCTCTGTACATGTACATCAAATCAACCGATTTCCGTTCTGTTCGGATAATTCTTTCGTGGCGTGTTCTTTTTCCTTCCTTTAGGTGTATTTGTGGATTTAGGCAAAGCGTATGATTCTGTACCAATCAATGCATTATGGGAAGCATGGAGTTGATAGGTATCGAAAACAGGAAATAATTCGTAGAATATACCAACGACTGGAGAAGTTACAGCAGGAAGAAACCTTACTGAGGCAGTGCAAACATCGAAACGACTTAGACAGGGCTGCAGTATGTCACTGAACTTGATCAAAATATATATGCTTTTTTTTTATTGGAACGATGGAATCAGTCCTGTGGAAATATGGGAAGTCCTTCCCAGCATGGAACTACCTAATCATTATCATCTGCTGATGATCAAGTATTGATTGTGCTAGGTAGCGAGAATGTCAAGTTTAGGATAAATAAATTGGTGGAAACTTTTGATCGAGGCAAACTTAGAGTAAAAATGAGCAAAATAGAATATCTAGTAGTGGGAGAAGGGGATGGAAATGGAAGGGAGATAGTGCTGCCACAAGTAACTGTTGAAGTAGTACAGCAGATAAATTGTTTAGGATCGATTATACATACATCGGAAAGTTGTGAAGCAGATATGGAAGGCAGGATCCAGCAGGTAAGAGGAGCAATTAAGATGCTAAATGAAGGTCAGTGGAGCTCGGAAATGTCAAAAGAAACAAACAAGAGGATGCTGGAAACAGTGGCTGAAAGTATGCTAACAGAGGCTGCAGACAGATGGACCAAGGTAGAGTAGCAGAGAAATACAGGCAGTAGAGATAGATGAAATAAAGATGTCAGCCAGGATATCCAGAAGAGATGAAATAAAGAAATTATGGAGATCAAACAGTGGAAAGCCTAGGATAGATTAATGACAATATCATGAAAACTATAGATTGCTACTCACCATGTAGAGGAGATGCTGAGTCGTAGACGCAGCATTTCCTCTTAATGGTTGAGTAGCAATCTACCCTTTTCATAATAGTGAAGTCAGGGAGATAATGACTTTTGAACAACAAATCATGCAAAGAACTGAGTGAAGAGCTCTCCAATGGTGTGGCCATGTACGGCGAATGAAGCAAGGGATGAGCAAGAGGAATCCTTGAATTAAACTACTTGGTAGATTAGAACTTTGTGCCGGACCGTTGCTTGAATGCAGGACCTTTGCTTTTCGTGATAAGTGTTCTACCAACTGAACTATGCAATTGTGACTCAGGACTCGTCCTCACAGCTTTACTTCCTCCAGTACCTCACCTCCTACCTTTCAACCCTCACAGAAACTCTCCTGCGAAACTTGCAAGTCTAGCGCTCCTTGGAAGAAAGGACATTGCTGTGACATCGCTAGCTACAGCCTGGAGGACTTTCCCAAATGAAATTTCTACTTTTCAGTGTAGTGTACGCTGATATGAATGGTCGCCATCGAGAAAGAAGAAGCGCCAAGAATAACATCAAGAGCGGAAATAACTTGAATGATGAGGAAGAAAGGCTGAAATAGGAAGACTACAACAATCGCGAATGCTGGCGAATGGGAGGGAGTAGAGGGCGCCTGCTGAAGAGTGGGGAAGCCCTTTAAAAAATAAGTGGGGAGTTTACAGTGTTGCCGTGTGCGCCTAGACAGATGAAGTCAGCTTTCGCCTATTGTGGATAGGAAGAATATTGTCAAGTGAACAGCAGATTTGTATGACAGGGCTGTGGTGTAAGGGAGTGTAACATTTTGACTGCGAGATTATATACTTTGTGAGACCACGGTTCTGTGATTGTATAGTAGTGGTAAGTTATTGTGTATTGTATTGCTTTTCTTATGGTCTATCTGGTAGTTAGTTCAGTGTAGTTGCATTGTCTTTCGCTGGTCTGGCAGATAATGGCTGATGGTAGTAGATTTTAGATATTTCAGTGGGCCGTTCGTTTATCTTAGTAATTCAGTGTGCCTGCTTGTACACTTTTCGCAGGCTAAGACAAGTTGTTATTTTTAGCTGGAGTCCACATGGATAATATATCTGGGTCACGCAGCGTTATTTTATCCAGGTGACATATGGATGTGTTTTAGAATTAGTTCTCTTGTTATTGTTGCCCGTTTGGGTCAAGAATTATTTTACTTCTTTCCAGGCGAAATATTATTTCATTTCTGGTACCATCAGATTTCTTATTTTCTCGCATGTTGTAATCTATTCTATACTTAAGAAGTTATTTACTACAATCTAATGGTCACACAATTCCCAGCTGAACTTCACTCCACTCAAAACCTGCGCCGCAAATCCGTTCGCCTACCTACATTTCATGGCCAGTCCTATTTCACTTTTGGTCTTGCACTCTATATCTTTCCTGATCTATTTGTTTGTTGCCTGTCCTAGTAATTTCTGAGGTATGTCTACCCACCGATCTCTGGCGAAACGTCATTGCTTAAATCATTATTACTTAAAAACTGCAAGTTTTCTAGTCATATGTCGAAACATGGGAGGCTTAGTTTCGAAAACGCTCTTTAGCTTACTGGAAACACTAAACGCCATATTTTACATTGGAAGGCGGCAAGATTTTGCCACCATAAATTTACAATTCTGTAAGTTCTTTTCAATTTATATTTATATAAAACCACTCTTTATGATGCATAATCGGATTATTAATCATTTCATTGGCTGATACTGGCTATCTCTGCACACCAACAATTTCTGTGGTAGTGCATGTCTGGGAGTTTAAATGGAGCTGAACAGTGACAGAAAGGGCAGCCTGAGGCCCACGCTTCCCAGAAGCCACTATCGTCTAAACAAGGGCTGGGAAGATAGTTGCCACATTCTGCATGAGTCGACATTTACTGCCCTGAGAGAGCAGAGCGATGAGGCGGCAGTTTCCAAAGCTAGAGGCCGCAGAACCCCAGAAGCATAAGCAATGAAGGTTGGAGATTGCGCTCTAATGGGAAGAAAATTAATTTCAGAATACCACACCTGGCGACAGAGCATGGGGGTGGAACAAGGTGAAAAGACATGCTTCTAGTGCAAAGGTATGTTGGGGGTCCCAAATGATGGTCGTGAGCTAACTTCTAAGGAATCCTCACGGGAAGCGCCGGGCCACGCTTCCCACCGGAAAGGATAGAGACATATTTGATTGGCGGAGTGCTTAGGTTGTAGGAAGGGAAATGGAACTTCCAGAAAATATTCTGAAAGGAGTATAAGCTTCAGGTGGTAGGTATGCAGATTCATGACCATGTAGTGAGAGGTAATATTTTTGTAATGGCCGCTGGGATTCGTCACCCGAGCGTAAATGTAGACACCACATGTTCAGGAGAGAGTGGGCATCGACCAAAGATATTTCCCTCCGGTATGATGTATGATGATGATGATGATGTTTGCCCTCAACTGCGCGGTCATCAGCGCCCGTACAAAGTCCCAGTTTTTTTCACAGTCCAGTTTTTTACACAGTCCATTCGGGCCACTGTCACGAATGATTATGTTGATGATGAAGTGATGAGGACAACACAAACACCCAGTCCCCGGGCAGAGAAACTCCCCAATCCGGCCGGGATTCGAAGCCGGGACCCCGTGATCCAGAGGCAGCAATGCTTACCACAGGACCACGAACTGTGGACGTTTCCCTTCGCTAATCAACCTAGAGACTTTGCTAGCGAGAGCCACAGTGGAGAATTTGGTGATTAGATTTTCAGAAGTGTTGCCTTCGATACAACGAACGTGTGAAGTCGTTTCTCTGTGAACAGAGTTGTTATTCTGTTTGGGTGACGATTCATTACCTGCACGTGGAATCTGATACATTGAAATGCTTCTTTATGGAAAATACTGTACTTTAGTCGAATTTATGTTTCTGGCTAGTAAGCAAACAGAAACCTTGACTCGTGTTCTGTCTTGTACCGAGGTAATTTCAGCTGTAGGTGTTTCTGGATGACATTTTACGTCCATTGCGTAGGCAGAGAATTGCAGATAAGCCACGTGCATCATCTGCACACTGGTCAAAGCCCCAACGAGCAGTATAACTGTTGTCCATACTTCAATAGGTGACATGCGCACTCTGGTTCGACAGATAAGGAAACACAACAAATACCTGTTTTCTGAAAGTAACAGTTCAGAATGTAGGTATTCTGTATCTAACTGTCAATCAGGATCAGCCAATTTTGTGTCCCTCTGATAAAGGGGGTGTAAAGAAAGTTAAACATATGTTCTGTCAATCGCGAAATTGCATTTAGCACAGTATCTGACAAAGTGTACATCATATTTACACAATTATTTTGCACTCTTCATGTTTCGTCAGGATACGGTACTTATGGTATCCATAATTCATTCTAGTAGCATCTTGATGTGCCAAACTGAAGTGAAGCCACAACTTCGTTTTACAGAAATCCGTAGGTGCAGATTGTCCATGATAGCGTCGTTTCAATCATTTTTAGGCGTGAAAATTCCATTGTGGAGACATTATTAGGCAACTACACGTACAAATGCTGTATGTTACAGACACCATGGGGGTTTACAATATATCTGTTTATTTGTTTTGCTGTTCAGCTAGTCCTTATAATCGGCCGCCCTAAATACAGAAACTCAACTGTTTTATGTTTATATTGTTAATTTGTATTATTTCTCTTCGATTAGTTGGGAAAATAATATTTTTGTATTGTTATAATTGATTTTCAGGGTGGTTGAGACTTTTTCTATGTTCATTTTTCAAGATTAAGAACATGAAAAAGTTATCTAAGTCTGCTGAGGTTGCTTTTGGTGATATGAAATATCTTTGCTTGACTCATCTTTCGTCATGTTCTTCCACGATTCTTACATGTATTGGAGGATGTAACCCTGACATATGCACTGAAGGGCTAAACCATTTCGACCACTGCCCACCACTAGACTGAATATCACCTGGTGACGATGCTGACACCTGATGTACTCAGTGAAGTACAGCACAAAAGCGAAGCACAGGCGACTGAGTAACCATTCCAACGGCAATGTAAAAAAGAAGGTGAATGCCTTCTTCCTATTACATTTTTCTTCCTCACAATTTTTTTTTGCCAAATATCTTCAATAGCGATGTTTTTTGAGATGGGTATAGTATTTAAAAATCTCAAATATTGACTCAGAGCTTAGAAAATTTCATTTTATTATCCATTACATACTTTTAGTTGATTTGAACTTATAAATGAAACTAGTTTACCTAAAACGGTGCTAATTACGGTCACTAGTAATTATAGAACTTCGTTATCATTGTTCATATGCAAATATATACCCAGTTACTAACTTCCAGATAAAGTATATAAAATGTATATAAATATGTGAGATGTCCTTACAGTTAATGACGAAAGCATGTTAGTAAATGCTGCACTTATTTAATACTGGAGTAATTAGCATTCATAGTTACATCATTGTTACTGAAATGGCATACCATATTTTGTCTGGAGGCAGGTAAAGCAAAATGATGCTAAAGCCACTCACAAACAGAATCAACGAAGTAACAGAGAGGCTGTGCTCTCCCAGTACATACATGGAGATCTAGTTCTGCTTCGTACTTCCTTGGTTCAGAAAGGGAAGACTAAGAAATTCGCACCTCAGTATGAAGGCTCTTACCTCACCATGCGAATAACTTCTCCTGTTAATAGAGAGATTCAATTGTGTGATCATACTGTGGCGGTACATTTTGACCACTTACAGCCGTGTAACGGCCAAAGTCTCCACTCCTGGTGGTACCACGTACTCCACTCCAGAACAGTTCACCGCAAAATAGAGGCAATGTAGTGAGGAAAGTTAAGAAGAAACAGGACAAATTACTCCCCGCACGTCCTCATTATCTTATTTCTGCTGCATCTCATTACTTATCATCTTTTTCCGATTTACTTTCAATCCGTATTCTGTACTCATTAGGCCATTTCGTTCAACAGATTGTGTAATTGTTCTTCACTTCCACGGAGTCCACCCCCGGTAGCTAAGTGGTCATCGCGACAAAATGTCAATCCTAAGGGTCCGGGTTCGATTCCAGGCTGGGTCGGAGATTTTCCTCGTTCAGGGATTGGGTGTTGTGTTGTCCTAATAATCATCATTTCATCCTCATCGACGGGCAAGTCGCCGAAGTGGCGTCAAATCGAAAGACTTGCACCCGACGAACGGTCTACCCGACGAGAGACCCAAGTCACACGACATTTACATTTATTTTACTTCCACGGAGAATAATAATATCATCAGCCAGTCTTAGTATTGATGTCCTTTCATCCTGCATTTTAATTCCTGTCTTGAGACTTTCTTCACTTATGGTCATTGCTTCTTCGATTTATAGATAGAACAGTAGGAACGAAAGACTTCGCCCTTTTTTTCCGAGCACTTCGTCCTTGATCTCCCAATCTTATTGTCTCCCCTTGGTTCTTGTACATATTGTATACCAGCCGTCTTTCCCTGTAGTTTACCCATACTTTTCTCAGAATTTAGAACGTCTTCCACCATTATACATTGTCGAACGATTTTTTCAGGTCGGCAAACCCTAAGAACGGGGCTTGATCTTTCTTCAGTCTCGCTTCCATTATCAGCCGCAACATCACAACTGTCTGCCTCGTGCCTTTACCTTTTCTAAAGCCAAACTGACCGTCACCTAACAGATCCTCAATTTTCATATCCATTCCTAGATATATGACTCTTGTCAGCAACTCGGGTGCATGAACTGTTAAGTTGATTCTGCGATAATTCTTGAACTTGTTGGCTCTATCTATCTTCGGAATTGTGTGGGTGAAGCTTTTCCTAAAGTCTGATGGTGTATTTCCAGTCTGATACATTTTACACATCAACGTGAACAGTCATTTCCTTGCCACTTCGTCCAATGATTTTATAAATCCCGATGGTATGTTATCTATCTCTTCTGACTTAAATTCTGATTCTACTTTTAGATCCCCTATCTCTGCCCTGTCGACTTCTATCCCGACATCAGACAAATCCTCCCTCTCTTAGAGGCCTTCGTTGTAATCTTTCCACTCATCCACTCTCTCCTCTGCATTTAAAAATGGAATTACAACTGCGCTCTGAATATTGCCGACTTTGCTTGTAATTTCACTGAAGGTTGTTTTGATTTTTTATACGCCGTGTAATTCGTTCTGACGTCTATTTTTTTTTTATTTCTTCTCATGTCTCATGCAGACCGTTGCACGTCGTACTTGCTTCATTCCTAAGTGACCCGTATTTCAGTATTCCTGAATTTCCCTGAGCTTTTTTGTAGTTCCTTCTTTCCTCGACCAACTAAAGTATTTCTTCTGTTACGCTTGGTTTCTTCACAATTACCTTCCTTGTACCTATGTTTTTCTTTCCAAACCCTGCCGTCTTTAGGGATGTCCATTCCTCTTCAACAAAACTACATGCTGATTTATTCATTATCCTTTTTCTACTCTTTCCCGTGCAACCATGTTCCAAACACTCAGCCGGCCGGACTGGCCGAGCGGTTCTAGGCGCTGCAGTCTGGAACCGTGCGACCGCTACGGTCGCAGATTCGAATCCTGCCTCGAGCATGGATGTGTGTGATGTTCTTAGGTTTGTTAGGTTTAAGTAGTTCTAAGTTCTAGGGGACTGATGACCTCAGAAGTTAAGTCCCATAGTGCTCAGAGCCATTTGAACCATTTGAACCAAACACCCATGATAACAAGGTTTTCATCTCCCTTTACGTACTGAATTGCCCAGTCAGTGTCTTCATGTACGTACTTTATCTCTTCATCTTCGGCCTGTGACCGCTGTCGATGACCGTCGGAAACATATGCCTCCGTTGACAACTGTGACATCGGTGGTAGGGGATGATATCGATCTATGATACCGCACGGTGGAATCGAAGTCTGCATAGATCGGGCATATTGGGATATATGCTGAAGTTGATTTCATTCATGCTCTTGTAAAATATTTGGAGCGTGGGGTTATTAATATATTAATGCCTTTTTAGGTTTTCAGTGGTTTTTAATAATGAAGAATTAGCTTACAATGTAGTAACATAGAGATAAAGCATAAAGAATTGCTATTATGGAACCAAGGAAGGCAGTTTTTCGTTAAAAAAAAAGAACTCTATACGAGAATCAATTTTACCACATCTTTACATTTACTGCAACCACGATCCTCGGTAGCCTTTTTTTGCATTTTCTAATCCGTTTCGTTCTCGTAAAGATACTTCTCTCTGTTGCTGCTTGGGTTGCTAAGTAAATTTTCCTTGGATTTTTTTTCCATAGACATCTTCCCTCATGTGTTCTTTCTGAGACATTTAATTAGCCGTTTAATTTTGAACATCCTTCTGTAGGTCTTAATATAAAATACCCCCAATGTATACCTCTTATACGTTAGCTAGTCTTGTTTTGACGTTTGAGGCGATACACTCGAATCTGCCATACATTTTAGTCAAATATATAGTCATACGTTTTCGTACTCTGAATCGTCTTTTTACTTTTGCTGTTAATATTCACCTATTTGTTGCAGTTTACTAACAACCGTGTCACATTTTATGGGTAAAGATGAACTTTGAAATTAAATCATTAAAGGAAAATGGACTAATTACACGACAAGTTAATCTCTACTCTTTTCCAGCTCGAAGTGAAGGAAACTAGTATGGAAATGAGCCTAAACAAATAAACGGATAGTTGCTAGCGAAAGCAGCTCCAGTAGCATCAGAGTTGAGGTTATAAGTGGGCACAAGAACATGCCACTTAAAGCACATGGCTTAAAATGCGGCATATGAGGTTCGTGCGTGCACTTTCCTTCCGCATGTGGAAACCCGAGTGAAAGGGGGGGAGAGGCGGACTTTTCTTTGAGGGTTAGGTTAAAATTGCGTTCTCTTCACACACACTTTCAAACGTTTGAGCGTTGCCCTACAGTATTTAATCAGAAAATGCGAAGAGTTTTGAGAGAGTAAAGTAAAAAGCTTAACAATGAAGACTGCACACCCAGCAGGAGGCATGAAAAACAAAGCAAAGAGCAGACGGAAAAATTGTTGGAAAGCACAGTATAGAGGCGACGCGGAAAGGACAGAGATGTCATATAACATAAAACAGAACATGGCGACTGTTTTTCGTTTTTATTTATGCTTCTATCTTCCTGTTTTGGCTTCCTCTCTTCCTTCTATCTCTGTGACACCCCCCTCCCCCCCTTTCAATCTTTCCCACAGTTACACGCTTTGGCCATGTATTCATCGCAAAAAACAGTCATAAAAATAACAGCTCCTGAGTTATATTGTCGAGGCGAGTTGAAATTGAAAACATTTCAAACCTGCAATATAAGTTCAATGGAAAACAATATTTGTCACCCCCTTAAAAGAGCAGACTGGTCACTTTGGGGCTGTGGGCACTCCCTTCTTCGAAGATGGCAACAGCTGTGCTGCCGTGGCTGCGCGCTCGCGCGCACACGCAAACACACACACACACACACACACACACACACACACACAAACTCCTAGTATATCACACGTTCACTGGCCCGTCAAGTTACCAGATCTTGATCACATGGAAAATTTCTCGCGCTTCTTGGAACAGTGGGTGGAAAGGAGCAAACTGAATCACAACAATCTGCTGCCTCTACGGAATCTAATTACAATGAGTGACTTCATCAGGATATGGCATATGTGTTAAAACTTATGAACTCTTTTTCTCTGCGAACTGTGGCCCCTACTACGGACATATGAGTTACACAACAATAACGTGACCTTTTTCTTTTCTTTTTCTTTATTTTTTTAATTTTTTTATAGTCAGCAGATTAGTTTGATGCGGCTCGTCACAAATTCCTCTCCTGTGCCAACTTCATCATTATGGAGTAGCACTTGCAACCTACGTCCTCAATTACACTCCTGGAAATTGAAATAAGAACACCGTGAATTCATTGTCCCAGGAAGGGGAAACTTTATTGACACATTCCTGGGGTCCGATACATCACATGATCACACTGACAGAACCACAGGCACATAGACACAGGCAACAGAGCATGCACAATGTCGGCACTAGTACAGTGTATATCCATCTTTCGCAGCAATGCAGGCTGCTATTCTCCCATGGAGACGATCGTAGAGATGCTGGATATAGTCCTGTGGAACGGCTTGCCATGCCATTTCCACCTGGCGCCTCAGTTGGACCAGCGTTCGTGCTGGACGTGCAGACCGCGTGAGACGACGCTTCATCCAGTCCCAAACATGCTCAATGGGGGACAGATCCGGAGATCTTGCTGGCCAGGGTAGTTGACTTACACCTTCTAGAGCACGTTGGGTGGCACGGGATACATGCGGACGTGCATTGTCCTGTTGGAACAGCAAGTTCCCTTGCCGGTCTAGGAATGGTAGAACGATGGGTTCGATGACGGTTTGGATGTACCGTGCACTATTCAGTGTCCCCTCGACGATCACCAGTGGTGTACGGCCAGTGTAGGAGATCGCTCCCCACACCATGATGCCGGGTGTTGGCCCCGTGTGCCTCGGTCGTATGCAGTCCTGATTGTGGCGCTCACCTGCACGGCGCCAAACACGCATACGACCATCATTGGTACCAAGGCAGAAGCGACTCTCATCGCTGAAGACGACACGTCTCCATTCGTCCCTCCATTCACGCCTGTCGCGACACCACTGGAGGCGGGCTGCACGATGTTGGGGCGTGAGCGGAAGACGGCCTAACGGTGTGCGGGACCGTAGCCCAGCTTCGTGGAGACGGTTGCGAATGGTCCTCGGCGATACCCCAGGAGCAACAGTGTCCCTAATTTGCTGGGAAGTGGCGGTGCGGTCCCCTACGGCACTGCGTAGGATCCTACGGTCTTGGCGTGCATCCGTGCGTCGCTGCGGTCCGGTCCCAGGTCGACGGGCACGTGCACCTTCCGCCGAACACTGGCGACAACATCGATGTACTGTGGAGACCTCACGCCCCACGTGTTGAGCAATTCGGCGGTACGTCCACCCGGCCTCCCGCATGCCCACTATACGCCCTCGCTCAAAGTCCGTCAACTGCAGATACGGTTCACGTCCACGCTGTCGCGGCATGCTACCAGTGTTAAAGACTGCGATGGAGCTCCGTATGCCACGGCAAACTGGCTGACACTGACGGCGGCGGTGCACAAATGCTGCGCAGCTAGCGCCATTCGACGGACAACACCGCGGTTCCTGGTGTGTCCGCTGTGCCGTGCGTGTGATCATTGCTAGTACAGCCCTCTCGCAGTGTCCGGAGCAAGTATGGTGGGTCTGACACACCGGTGTCAATGTGTTCTTTTTTCCATTTCCAGGAGTGTATTTGTTGGATATATTCCAATCTCCGTCTTCCTCTTCAGTTTTCATCCTCTACAGCTCCCTCTGGTACAATTGAAGTTATTCCCTGACGTCTCAACACATGTCGTATCATGCTGTCCCTTCTTCTTGTAAGTGTTTTCCATACGTTCCTTTCTTCTATGATTCTTCAAAGAACCTCCTCATCCCTGTCGTTATCAGTCCACATAATTTTCAGCATTCTTGTGTAGAACCACATATCAAATGCTTCGATTCTATTCTGTTCCCATTTTCCCAATGTCCATGATACACTGTCATACAATTCTGTGTACCAAACGTAGATTCTAAGAAATTTCTTCCTTGAGTTAAGGCCTATGTTTGATAACAGCAGTCTTCTCTTTGCCACGATTGCAATTTTAGTCTGTGTTAGTTCGCTTTTTATGTCCTCCTTGCTTCGCCGGGATATCTTGCTTCTAAAGTAGCAGAATTCCTTACCTTCGTCTACTTCGTGATTCCCAATTTTGATACAAAGTTGCTCGCTCTTTTCATTTCTACTACCTTCTCATTACTTTCATCTTTCTTCGGTATACTCGCAGCCTATATCCTGCAGGCATTAGACCGTTCATTCCCTTCAACATAATCTGTAATTCCTCTTCATTTTCACCGAGGATAGCAGTTCCATTCCATCTTGTCACTGATATCCTTTCACGTTGAATTTTAATCCCACTCTTGAAATTTTCTTTTATTTCCGTTACTGCTTGTGTTCACTGGGGGCTGAACCGCACAACAACAAATGAGGCGTAGGATATCGTCGACGTACCGCCATGGTGTACGAGTGTTACTGATGACAACCAAAGGGGTCCTGATATGAAAAGAAATACCACCCTAGACCATTCCTCCTAGTTTTGGGCCATATGACGGGTCGCAGTTAGATTGATATCCCATCTTTTCCTGGGACGTCTTCGCTGGCCATTGGGGCTCACCACTGAAGGCAGTTCTACTCAAGTCAATGAGGTTACTGGCAAAATACGTGTCTGGAGACGCCCCAGACAGCGGTGAGATTTGGGGAACAAAATGTTAACACCACCAGTACCAGAATCACCATGGCATATAAGAATGATCTTCGCTAGTGGTTGTCAGAGAGAGCTACGGATTGCTGTACCAAGCAAATACAGCTACCTGGAATTAGGCACGTACCCGAAATACGGGCACATACTTGTAAACACTTGTGCGTAGACTCAGACATGAACCATAGCCAAGCGCGTTAGCATGCCGTTTACGAGATTCGTGGAGATACACTATCCGGTGCGTTAACGGCGAGAGCCGGTGTGCCGGCAATCCTGGATGAGGTCTGTAGGCGGTTTCCCATATTCGACTAGATGAACGTGGGTTCTTTTCCACGCCCCGCCTCAGCTACACGTTATGCAAACACTTCCATAATATTCTTACACTTTGTCACTGGGTAACGCTAGACACAGACCGTTGAGGTACATCATCATACCCATCGGGGGTGGGGGGGGGGGGGGAGGCGGCGGGAGGGGGGGGGGGAGGGCGGGCGGGGGTTTGTGGGGGGAGGAGTCCGGTGGAAGAAGAGCTGAGGGGATGGCTATAGGAAGGGCGTCCGAGGCCACCCTCTACCGCTCTTTTGTTTTTATGCACCATACCTCGACGTTATCTCTGACGGTTGCAATTTTGTCTGTGGCAGTGAGGTGATTTGCATCCTACAATTTGGCATGTTAGCTATTTAAAAGAAATCAGAAGGGAAAGCTAGCTTCCTGCTATAGAAATCACCTTTCAATGCATATATCATCCAATTCAACTTATTAATCACTAGTTTAACACGTGATCTTTGGTTACACCTAACGACGCGAAGGATATTTTGAGACAGTTCGTCAAAAGTTTTTCACGTGTCCTTTATTCGGAATTTACAAGTCTCCCTATACTCTTAACGTCACTACTCAACACACTGGGTCGTTGGGACACCCAGTTTGGGTAGCTGTGTTGTAATGTTTGTAGGTGCACTTGAAAATGACCGAAAGCTCGAATCCAGCCAATAATGAATATTAAGTCCATATTTTGGACAAGCAGCATGGTGAAAGTGACATATTTCTTGGTATTGACTTACGGTTTATTGTCCTCGAAAAGGGGGAGAAAAGTGGTGTGTCAGGTATCAGAAGTTTCGCCTTCAAGTGCAGGGCGGAGCGGTGTTTCGTAACTGTAATCATCCGGTTCAGCAACGTGTGCACAACAGAGCAACGAGAGACGTCCAATAAGTACTGAAACGCATTTTTTCTCGGATAATTTCGATTGAGAAAACTGAATTTGCTATGGGACATCGTGGAATAGTCCAGTTTCAGCCTCTATACTTTCATGAAGTTTCGATCGGTAGCGGCACTATACGCAGCCTTCAAAATGATGTCTGTAACGATGGTGCGTTCCAAGCAGAGAGCTGGTTAGCTTCTTTTGGCTGAAAAACAGAGCATTGCAAATATTCGTAGGTGACTGTAGAATGTCTACCGAGACCTGGCAGTGAACAAAAGCACGGCGAGTCGTAGAGCGAGGGGTCTGTCATCATGGCAACAAGGTCGCGCAAGCCGGTCCGATCTCTCACGTGCTGGCCGGCCTCACACAGCTGTGACTCTTGCAATGTTGGAACTAAGACTGTTATTGTTTTTTTTTAAATATCGGGAAGCCGATATATCGATATTTTAAAAAATATCATTATAGTCTCTCGATATATCGAAAAAGTTATCATATGTCGAGAGAAAAAAATATCGACGTAACGGCAAAAAAAAAAAAAAAAAATAAATAAATAAATTCGGCTGCGCATTGTACATATAGGGGAGGGTGCTCGATTATCGGATAGTTGCCACCTATCGACAGTAAGGTTTCTAATCAAGTAACGACTGCACTCTGTTGGCGGTGGCAGGAATTATTAAGTACTGGTCCGCCGAGAGGCCATTTTGAGTTTTGCCGCAGTGTGAAGGGTGTTTGCTGGTGAAGTGGTTGCCTGAATGAGTTCGGAGTTTAGAAATATTCTGCAGAGTTCACTATACGCGCAGACATCGACTAAATGTAAGTGTATACGGTTTTATGTTATGTATAGTGGGAAAGCTTATAGTTTCAACTTCTGAACAATAGTTAGAAATAATTTGTTTGTTAAATACTGTCTTTATTATATGCTGGTCTTTCCTTTCAAGCGTGGGTTACTTTTATTGGATAGAGGGAGGGTTCTAATTATCGGATATCCGATAGTTGGCTCAGCTTTTATTTCCTTACGTTATATTTCTTTTGTAGATGTAGTTGTCGAAACCAATCAAGAAAAGGAAACAATGGAGCCAGCAAGCAATGACAGAAGCAGTAAATGACGTTAGAAAGGAGAAATGTGGGTATTTTACCACGTTCCCAAATCAACCATAGAAGACTATGTAAAGAACAAAACTGAAAATGTAGGAAGTTTGGCTAGCAAAAAAACCAGGAAAATCTTGTGTGTTAGGAAATGACTCGGAAAAAGAATTGGTACGTTATTGTAAAGTAATAGAAATTAGCTATTTTGTGTTACGGTCTTGTGACCTAAGGCAACTTGCTTTCCAATTAGCAGTGAGAAATGATATCGAACATCCGTTCGCGCTTTCAGAAGGGGAAGCGGGAAAAAAGTGGCTGAGAAATTTTATAAAGTGTCATCCCTGTCTTAGTTTCCGTTTCTTTGGCTAGAGCTAAGAGTTTTTCAAAGAAAAACGTTGATTCCTTTTTGATCTTCTGGATCCTGAGCTAGAAAAGATTGGTTTCAATCCTGCCAAAGCGTTTAACGTAGATGAAACGGGAATGACCGTTGTTCAAAATCGACGTAAATAGTTATTAGTGGAAAGGGCAAAAAGCAGGTAGGAAGTTTGTCATCACAAGAGGATCCCTGATGACACTGGTAACTTGCAAGAGTGGAGCTGGCATATTTGTTCCGCCGCTGATAGTCTTTCCTCGTAAAAATATGAAAGCGGAATT
Organism: Schistocerca americana; assembly: GCF_021461395.2. Classification (NCBI taxonomy): domain Eukaryota; kingdom Metazoa; phylum Arthropoda; class Insecta; order Orthoptera; family Acrididae; genus Schistocerca; species Schistocerca americana. Next base: position 356,183,975 of record NC_060124.1, read on the forward strand.
GTTGAACGATTGTCCTCTAGGAACAATTACAAGCTGTTACCCTTCAGGATGGACCCAGCTCCATATTTTTACACAACGGTTCAAGCACTTCTTACAGTTTGCAAAACCATCTGCCGACAGCCCAGTTATATTGATATTGGACGGGAATTTCTCCCAAACGAGGAACATCGACATGATCGAACTACCTCGGAAACAAGATGGGACCATTCAAAACATATTACAGCCAAGAAACAGAGTCCTGGATGTCTAACCATCCCTTTAGGGCAGAAACAGCATGTCAGGTCGGGGAACTGATGGGGAAGACATATGCTAAGTGCGCAGATCTTGAAAGTGCGATGCGTGGTTTCAAAAAACGCCTTTAAAACGATTTTTGTTTTCAGAACTGGACGTTATCCAATTGGGATATGGGCACGAAAATAATCCTAGCAATGATCCTGAACTTCTGCAGCCCGGCCAAACGAAAAAATTGTTTCACCTTGCCATGTGCGTCCACTTCCAACAGTTAGCCAAACAAATGTAAGAGCACATCCCACTGGTAAGGCCTTTCACGAAATCGCTTGAAGAAAAGTTGCAATTACAAGGACCAACATATAAGCCTAGGCTTAAACCACGTCCATCAAACACAAAATCAGCCAGAGCCCTGTCAGAATGTCCACCTTCGGAAATGTCAACAGCTACAGCATCAAGAACGCCTGCAACAAAACAGATAAAAGGAAACAAAAGGCAGCGTTGCTCATCTTCCTCCTCATATGAGGATGATTGTGCTCCTCTCGTCTCCACTGATGACGAAGACAGAGTGGATGAGGATTGCCTATATTGTAATCACTCTTAAAAATTAGACACAAGTGGCGAACAGTGGATCCGTTGCAAAAAATGTCTTGGTATGGCACATGAATTGTGTTCTGGCGTTGCCAAGAAGGGATGGAAAACATTTCAATGTGATAATTGTAACAAATTAAGCAAGAAATGCACGGTAAACAAACGAATAACGTCTATATGTTGTGTAAGTAAGGTTTTTGTATGTTATCTATTAAAAGTATCTTTTAAAAGTACTTTAAAAAAAAGTATGTTTCTTCTTATATCGAACTGTAGTTAATGCTGACTACTATCCGATAACAGGAACTCAATGTAAAAACACTGAATTGCTCATAAATCAGATAATGTACAATTTGTAACCAAAATAATATCAATAATGAAAATCTTGGTAAGATATATTTTATTGCGGTGCTTGTGGCATGTGGAAGTGTATTTTATTTTAACATAGTGTGAAATAAAGTACGTCAAATATAATCATAAAAAAAGTATCCGGTAATCGGGCACTCTCGCCTATTGCCAGTTTTAGAGCTGTATATTTAATTATTGATTTATTAGTAGATATTCTGTACATCAACAAGATAGCGGCCTGCTTATCCGCCTTAGAGCAAGAGTTGAAAGGAAAACGATGCACGTTCACGCTTGCCCATAACCACTTTTCTAACAATGATAACTGCACATAAGTGGTACAATAGAAGGTGTTCGATGGGTCCGTAGTTCGGTTTCGTCACATATCGGATTTATCTGCAACACTTCATGTTGACTTCCCTGTTTTTAATTTCTGCTAACGCTAGCGACCTAGCAGTTCTAGTGTCCAAATTGCGTAATAAAGTTAAACGTTGCTTTCTCTGTTGGTAGCACCGAATACCAATCTTGTCATTTAGATTTTTGTTCATCAGTTTCCACAACTATTTTTGAAGAATGCCGATGTGAAGAAATAGCACACAAGTTGCGTTAAAAATTCCATTCACACCGTTGCTTCCCCCCCCCCCCTACCCCTCCCCCCCCCTCCTCCAATGCAGTCGTACTTCTTCTTTGTGCCATCTATAATTGCTTCACATAAAGTCAAAGAGAAAAACAGGACGCGATACATGATGAAAGCTCAAAATGTAGTAAGACTCAGTGAATGGAAAATTATGTTCTACTACAATTTCGAAAGAACAACTTTAATATTTATCGAAAACTCTCCTCTCTCTTCCCGAACAGGCCATGAAGGCCCAAAGGTACCGACCGGCCGCCGTGCCATCCTCAGCCCACAGGCGTCACTGGATATGGATATGGAGGGGCATGTGGTCAGCACACCGCTCTTCCTTCCGTATGTCAGTTTCCGAGACCGGAGCCGCTACTTCTCAATCAAGTAGCTCCTTAGTTTGCCTCACAAGGGCTGAGTACACCCCGCTTGCCAACACCTCTCGGCAGACCGGATGTTTACCCATGCAAGTGCTAGCCCAGCCCGACCGGGCTTAACTTCGGTGGTCTGGCGGGAACCGGTGTTACCACTGTGGGAAGGCCGTAGGCAATATTGATAGAAAATTGTGAAAGAATATAAAATAAAATAAAAGTATCGGTACTCGATATTACCATCTCGATATCGATATCTTGGTGAAAAAAAATCGCCAATATTCATCGACACCTTTTTGAGAAGTTTGGTATATCAATATTTTGTCAACAGTCCTAATTGGAACGTGTGGACACTCTCATAATTAGCGGCCGACAGACTACAGTCGAACACCCTTGTGTTGTTAGTGCTGATACACTCACCCATCAGCTGGAGTGCTCAATGATGTGTGCACGCTAGGTTCCTCGCCACCTAACAGACGAATTTTAAGAGACACGGAGGTCCATCTGTGCGGAATTGCTTGTGTGATATGAGGCTGATTGTGACACTTTTTGACGATCATCATCACAGGCGACGAGACATGGCTTCATCGCTTCGAACGGGAAACGTAATGGCAATCCATGGACTGGCGGCACACCACCTCTCCTCCGAGAAGAAAAAGTTGAGAGCCTCAGCCGGTATAGTGATGGCGACAGTCTTCTGGGACTATGAAGGGATGATTATTCCATCTGATGTCGTTCATCATGATGCGACAGTCAGCTCTGACGTGTACTGTGTTACCATCAGGAAACTGACGAAACGACTTCAGCTAGTTCGTCGGGACAAAAATGCAAATGAACTTCTCCATCCTCATGACAACGCAAGGCCTCACATAACTGTGCATAATCGAGAGGAGCTCACGTAACTTCAGTGGAACGGGCGCTATCGCCGAGCGGTTCTAGGCGCTTCAGTCCGGAACCGACCTGCTGCTAGGGTCGCAGGTTCGAATCCTGCCTCGGGCATGGATGTGTGTGGTGTCAAATGGTTCAAATGGCTCTGAGCACTATGGGACTCAACTGCTGTGGTCATAAGTCCCCTAGAACTTAGAACAACTTAAACCTAACTAACCTAAGGACAGCACACAACACCCAGCCATCACGAGGCAGAGAAAATCCCTGACCCCGCCGGGAATCGAACCCGGGAACCCGGGCGTGGGAAGCGAGAACGCTACCGCACGACCACGAGATGCGGGCAGTGTGGTGTCCTTAGGTTAGTTAGGTTTAAGTAATTCTAAGTCTAGGGGACTGATGACCTTAGATGTTAAGTCCCATAGTGCTTGGAGCCATTTGAAGCATTTAACTTCAGTGGACTTTTCTTCCTCATTTACCTTACAGCCTGGATCTCGCACCTTCCTCCTTTTATCTGTTTGGCCCAATATAATGGATGCAATCCACCGGAAGCAATATATGGATGAGTGGGAGGTTATTGATGCAGCAAGACGTAGGCTCCGATGTCGACCCCCGAGTGGTTCCATGCGGCCATCCGGGCTCTTCCAATAATGTGGCGTTACTCCATCGCGTTGAACGGAGGTTATGTTGAAAAATACTGTTTTGTAGCCGAAAGAGTGCGGACTAATATGGTGTACTGGACTCTTGAATAAAACTAACCTGCTTTTAGAGAAATTGTTCATGTGTTTATGATGGTATGGTGTAGGATGAGAGGGAACCTGATGGGGCCCTGACCCCGCTGTCGTACATATACCCTCTACTCGCACTGCCGTCGCTAATCCTGATTTCCCCTACGGTGCGGTACCCCACTAATATTGACACACGGCACGCGTCGCACACTCCCCAACCCCAGCTTTCGGAGGCAGCTCGCAAGCCCACCTGCTCGGGAACAGCCTGTTGCCCCTGAGCGGAGAATCCGTCCTGCAGTAAGAACCGGCGACAGCCAGCAAACAACTGTAGGCACGCACGTTCCCGGCTGGTTGTTTACAGGGGCGACGCACTTAAGGCTCCTAGCACGCAGCGGGGTCTTGCTGTTATCCATCTGTTTGCTTCACCAGGAATCGTAGCAGGAGATCGATAGTCAGCTGACACACGCCGGACGAAGAAAACTGACTAACTGCGAATAGGGCCCCCGCGCAGGGAGGTTCCGTACAAACTTATTTATGTATGTAGACAGTTCCTCCATTCCGGGAATCGAGAATCTCGACCATTCATGCCTCTTATCGACGAAGATACTGGCAAGGTATCAGGCCCAACGATTCCAAGATTTTCCAGAATGTTTTAATTTCAATACTATAAATGTGACATAAAGTCACACAGAAGGCAGGTGACCACTATAAAAATCAGCAGTTCTACACTCAGGTGGACTGGCAGAACTACTGACTGTTTTAATTTCAAATTCGAGTCGGATAAAAAATAACGAAGAAATATGTTTTTCATCTGATATAATTCAAAGAAACATTTTCGGATTTTTTTCCTTTGCTTGTAATGTGAAATCCTGTTTCTTGCCGAATTTTACGATTCTAGGTCAATGTGAAGCACCCTACAGATTTTGTTGAGTAAATTTACGAATATCAAAATATATGACATAAATCGTTGTACATTTCGACTTCATTGACGTAGAAGCTAACGTTTATCATAACGCCAAGAGACCATGGACCTCAGTATGTGACTAAAAAATATTAAGATTATGGATGTCCGATATTCAGCATATCTGTTCAGTAATACTTTCACTGCGTTGTACCTAATATCCAAAAGATACGTTCCATGCTGAACCCTATTAAAATTTTAATTGGGTATTTTTAATAAGGAGTGTTTTCATCATTCGCTTCGTCTTTGGATGACAATGACAGAACCATTCATTTATCTATAAACAAATACTGTCTAAAAAGACGTGCACAATTATTCATTCAGTTTCTGATAAGTTTTCAGAGATTGGCATCCCTCTTGAAATGTTCAGAAACGTAAAATTTTGTACTTCACAAAATGATAAAATGTAGTCTTCTACGACTACAATACCACGTCCAACTCATACAACTATCTGTGTGTAACAATTTGTGGGGTTGTGAAATGTTAGGCTCACATAGGCTCAGTCGTATGTAAAACAGATGGCTGACGTCGGCTCGCTGGTACAGCACTGATGTAATACTGTCACTCTAAAAAAGAGATTGCTTACGAAACACTTCTACGTCCCATCCTAGAGCATTGCTCAAGTGTGTGGAACCTGTACCAAACGGGTATAGCAGGGGATATTGAACGTACGCAAAGAACGGCAACACAGATAACTACAAGTTTGTTTGACAATTGGAGGGCATCACGGAGAGGCTCGAACACTGAACTGGCAAATGCTTCAAGATAAACGAAAGTTATCCCTACTTAGAAAGTTTCAAGAACCGAGCGATGAATGTAGGAATATACTACAATCTCCCAAATATTGCTTCCGAAGGGATCACGAAAACAACGTTAGACTGATTGCAGCCCACACAGAGGTGAATAAGTAACCATTCTTCCCATGCTCTATACTTGAATGGAACAGGAAGAAGCTGTATTAAGTGGTACTACAGGAAACACCCTCCGCTATGCACTTCACAGTGGCTTGAAGAATACAGATATAGATGTAGACAGACATAAATGTTATTAAAACGCTTTTCTTTTTGATTCCAAGACTTAAGAAATTTTAAACGAATCAGAACCATCATGCCTCATTATTGTAATAAGCAGCTTCACAGTTCCGTCACAATCTATTACAGACACGAGGTGGTTATAATTAAAGTACTGTTACTCACAGAGATCCATTGTCGGCTATAATTACTGCATGGAAGCGAAACTTGGTAGATATTTTAATGTGTTAATGTGGAACTGATATATGCTGAAAAAAATTAGTTCCAATTTTGGACACCAGGTGCAAATATGGTGCTGTGAATGCAAGGAAGAGGTATAGAAATGTGTGATCTGAGGTTTTCCTGGCTTACAGAGATCTTGAAAATTTCTCGGGTATTCAGCTGGGTAGCGTCGTCCAAAAGGCACGATATTTTGGCAAGCCGACTTCTTGCCGTCTTCAGGCGCCTGAAGATGGCAAGGAGTCGGCCAGCCGAAATATCGCGCCTTTTGGACGTCGCTACCCGGCTGAATACCCGAGAAATTTTCAAGGTATAGAAATGTTTCCACATGTAATGGATTACGAGTGGGACATGGGCAGGAAAGGTCAAAGTGAGACAGGCATATGCTGATTTTATTATTAACTGCTATTTGCACAATTTGTTCAAAATCAGCAGCGGAGTTGCCGACGCAATGCTGACGTACAGCGCCAGATTTGCACCTGGTGGCCAAAATTGTAACTAATTTTTTCCAGCGTATATCGGTTCTGAATGAACGCTTTAGCATATCTATCAGGTTCTGCTGCCGTACGATCATTGCAGTTCACGCTGGATCTCTTTGCGTAGTTGCACTTTAACTATGACCCCCGGTAGACAGCTTCAAGTGGTCAGCGTGTTATTCATGTGCCTGTAACGTATTCGTTCCTTCAGGTCATCCCATCAAAGCTATCCCGCACTCTAGCCGCGATTCATTACTGTAGACAGTCGGCATAAGACGATCAATGATAATTGCAGTGGACTGGCAGTGCAGCTACACTCACCTACCTCAATCAATCACGTAACCCAGTTTTGTTAACATCTCTATGACAACGCCTCGTTGTTGTCGCATCTATGTAGACGACTATTGTTTTCAAAAATGGTTCAAATGGCTCTGAGCACTATGGGACTTAACATCTATGGTCATCAGTCCCCTAGAACTTAGAACTACTTAAACCTAACTAACCTAAGGACAACACACAACACTCAGCCATCACGAGGCAGAGAAAAACCCTGACCCCGCCGGGAATCGAACCCGGGAACCCGGGCGCGGGAAGCGAGAACGCTACCGCACGACCACGAGATGCGGACGACTATTGTTTTCACCTGCAGCCATTATCGCTACGCATCTGAAAGCTGTCAAAAGCGCTTCTATCTCTCATGGATCCTCCAACGCCGACTCGACTGAGCTCCAACAGGGCAGTGTGTTATTGGTAGCTGGAACGTATCTGGCAATTAAGTCTTGTGTGCTGCCGAGAGCTGAGCCATTCCACTGCTCAAGAAGGGCCACCGTTCCGACGGGAAAGCCATGAAACATTTGCATCTCAAAGTGCGTTCTTGACTGCAGCTCTGTATTGTGTGGAATGCAAATGTCGCGTACCATGCAAATCACGCCAAATATCGTTACAGAAACGCTAACTATACTGCTGTGACAAAACTCTTGGGACAGCGATATGCACACATACAGATGGCGGTAGTATCGCATACACAATGTCTAAAAGAGCGGTGGATTGGCGTAGCTGTCATTTCTTGCAGATGGAACTCAACACGTCGGTCTTAACGGAAGTAAATCGATAGATGTAAAGGTAATATCCAGAGTATCACAGGGAAGTGTGATAGTACCGTTGTTGTTCACAATATACAGGGTGAGTCACCTAACATTCCCGCTGGATATATTTCGTAAACCACATCAAATACTGACAAATCGATTCCTCAGACCGAACGTGAGGAGAGGGGCTAGTGTAATTGGTTAATACAAACCATAAAAAAATGCACGGAAGTATGTTTTTTAACACGAACCTACGTTTTTTTAAATGGAACCCCGTTAGTTTTGTTAGCACACCTGAACATATGAACAAATACGTAATCAGTGCCGTTTGTTACATTGTAAAATGTTAATTACATCCGGAGATATTGTAACCTAAAGTTGACGCTTGAGTACCACTCCTCCGCTATTCGATCGTGTGTATCGGAGAGCACCGAATTACGTAGGGACCCAAAGGGAACGATGATGGACCTTAGATACAGAAGAGACTGGAACAGCACATTACGTCCACATGCTAACACATTTTTATTGGTCTTTTTCCCTGACGCACATGTACATTACCATGAGGGGTGAGGTACACGTACACACGTAGTTTCCGTTTTCAATTACGGAGTGGGATAGAATGTGTCCCGACATGTCAGGCCAATACATGTTCAATGTGGTGGCCATCATTTGCTGCACACAATTGCAATCTCTGGCGTAATGAATGTCGTACACGCCGCAGTACATCTGGTGTAATGTCGCTGCCACAATACGTTGTTTCATATCCTCTGGGGCTGTAGGCCATCACGGTACACATTCTCCTTTAACGTACCCCACAGAAAGAAGTCCAGAGGTGTAAGATCAGGAGAACGGGCTGGCCAATTTATGCGTCCTCCACTTCCTGTGAAACGCCCGTCGAACATCCTGTCAAGGGTCAGCCTAGTGTTAATTGCGGAATGTGCAGGTGCACCATCATGCTACATCTACATCTACATCTACATTGATACTCCGCAAGCCACCGAACGGTGTGTGGCGGAGGGCACTTTACGTGCCACTGTCATTACCTCCCTTTCCTGTTCCAGTCGCGTATGGTTCGGGGGAAGAACGACTGTCTGAAAGCCTCCGTGCGCGCTCTAATCTCTCTAATTTTACATTCGTGATCTCCTCGGGAGGTATAAGTAGGGGGAAGCAATATATTCGATACCTCATCCAGAAACGCACCCTCTCGAAACCTGGCGAGCAAGCTACACCGCGATGCAGAGCGCCTCTCTTGCAGAGTCTGCCACTTGAGTTTATTAAACATCTCCGTAACGCTATCGCGGTTACCAAATAACCCTGTGACGAAACGCGCCGCTCTTCTTTGGATCTTCTCTATCTCCTCCGTCAGACCGATCTGGTACGGATCCCACACTGATGAGCAATACTCAAGTATAGGTCGAACGAGTGTTTTGTAAGCCACCTCCTTTGTTGATGGACTACATTTTCTAAGCACTCTCCCAATGAATCTCAACCTGGTACCCGCCTTACCAACAATTAATTTTATATGATCATTCCACTTCAAATCGTTCCGCACGCATACTCCCAGATATTTTACAGAAGTAACTGCTACCAGTGTTTGTTCCGCTATCATATAATCATACAATAAAGGATCCTTCTTTCTATGTATTTGCAATACATTACATTTGTCTATGTTAAGGGACAGTTGCCACTCCCTGCACCAAGTGCCTATCCGCTGCAGATCTCCCTGCATTTCGCTACAATTTTCTAATGCTGCAACTTCTCTGTATACTACAGCATCATCCGCGAAAAGCCGCATGGGACTTCCGACACTATCTACTAGGTCATTTATATATATTGTGAAAAGCAGTGGTCCCATAACACTCCCCTGTGGCACGCCAGAGGTTACTTTAACGTCTGTAGACGTCTCTCCATTGATAACAACATGCTGTGTTCTGTTTGCTAAAAACTCTTCAGTCCAGCCACACAGCTGGTCTGATATTCCGTAGGCTCTTACCTTGTTTATCAGGCGACAGTGCGGAACCGTATCGAACGCCTTCCGGAAGTCAAGAAAAATAGCATCTACCTGGGAGCCTGTATCTAATATTTTCTGGGTCTCATGAACAAATAAGGCGAGTTGGGTCTCACACGATCGCTGTTTCCGGAATCCATGTTGATTCCTACAAAGTAGATTCTGGGTTTCCAAAAACGACATGATACTCGAGCAAAAAAACATGTTCTAAAATTCTACAACAGATCGACGTCAGAGATATAGGTCTATAGTTTTGCGCATCTGCTCGACGACCCTTCTTGAAGACTGGGACTATCTGTGCTCTTTTCCAATCATTTTGAACCCTCCGTTCCTCTAGAGACTTGCGGTACACGGCTGTTAGAAGGGGGGCAAGTTCTTTTGCGTACTCTGTGTAGAATCGAATTGGTATCCTGTCAGGTCCAGTGGACTTTCCTCTATTGAGTGATTCCAGTTGCTTTTCTATTCCTTGGACACTTATTTCGATGTCAGCCATTTTTTCGTTTGTGCGAGGATTTAGAGAAGGAACTGCAGTGCGGTCTTCCTCTGTGAAACAGCTTTGGAAAAAGGTGTTTAGTATTCCAGCTTTACGCGTGTCATCCTCTGTTTCAATGCCATCATCATCCCGTAGTGTCTGGATGTGCTGTTTCGAGCCACTTACTGATTTAACGTAAGACCAGAACTTCCTAGGATTTTCTGTCAAGTCGGTACATAGAATTTTACTTTCGAATTCAATGAACGCTTCACGCATAGCCCTCCTTACGCTAACTTTGACATCGTTTAGCTTCTGTTTGTCTGAGAGGTTTTGGCTGCGTTTAAACTTGGAGTGGAGCTCTCTTTGCTTTCGCAGTAGTTTCCTAACTTTGTTGTTGTACCACGGTGGGTTTTTCCCGTCCCTCACAGTTTTACTCGGCACGTACCTGTCTAAAACGCATTTTACGATTGCCTTGAACTTTTTCCATAAACACTCAACATTGTCAGTGTCGGAACAGAAATTTTCGTTTTGATCTGTTAGGTAGTCTGAAATCTGCCTTCTATTACTCTTGCTAAACAGATAAACCTTCCTCCCTTTTTTTATATTCCTATTAACTTCCATATTCAGGGATGCTGCAACGGCCTTATGATCACTGATTCCCTGTTCTGTACATACAGAGTCGAAAAGTTCGGGTCTGTTTGTTATCAGTAGGTCCAAGATGTTATCTCCACGAGTCGGTTCTCTGTTTAATTGCTCGAGGTAATTTTCGGATAGTGCACTCAGTATAATGTCACTCGATGCTCTGTCCCTACCACCCGTCCTAAACATCTGGATGTCCCAGTCTATATCTGGTAAATTGAAATCTCCACCTAAGACTATAACATGCTGAGAAAATTTGTGTGAAATGTATTCCAAATTTTCTCTCAGTTGTTCTGCCACTAATGCTGCTGAGTCGGGAGGTCGGTAAAAGGAGCCAATTATTAACCTAGTTCGGTTGTTTAGTGTAACCTCCACCCATAATAATTCACAGGAACTATCCACTTCTACTTCACTACAGGATAAACTACTACTAACAGCGACGAACACTCCACCACCGGTTGCATGCAATCTATCCTTTCTAAACACCGTCTGTACCTTTGTAAAAATTTCGGCAGAATTTATCTCTGGCTTAAGCCAGCTTTCTGTACCTATAACGATTTCAGCTTCGGTGCTTTCTATCAGCGCTTGAAGTTCCGGTACTTTACCAACGCAGCTTCGACAGTTGACAATTACAATACCGATTGCTGCTTGGTCCCCGCATGTCCTGACTTTGCCCCGCACCCGTTGAGGCTGTTGCCCTTTCTGTACTTGCCCAAGGCCATCTAACCTAAAAAACCGCCCAGCCCACGCCACACAACCCCTGCTACCCGTGTAGCCGCTTGTTGCGTGTAGTGGACTCCTGATCTATCCAGCGGAACCCGAAACCCCGCCACATACGTCGACGCGTTTCCAGTGGGACATTTTCGAGCAACGTTGGCAGATCATTCTGTAGAAACGCGATGTATGTTGCAGCTGTTTGGGCCCCTGCAATGAAGCGAGGACCAATGAGATGGTTGCCAATGATTCCGCACTATACATTTACAGTCCACGGTCGCTGTCGCTCTACCTGTCTGAGCCAGCGAGGATTGTCCACGGACCAGTAATGCATGTTCCGTAGATTCATTGCCCCGTGGTTTCTGAAACCCGCTTCATCGATAAACAGGTAGAACTGCAACGCATACTCTGTTAATGCCCATTGACAGAACTGCACTCGATGATTAAAGTCATCACCATGTAATTGCTGATGTAGCGACACATGAAACGGATGAAAGCGGTGACGATGCAGTATGCGCATGACACTACTTTGACTCAGTCCACCGGCTCTCGCAATGTCCCGTGTACTCATGTGTGGGTTCAAGGCAACAGCAGCTAACACACCAGCTGCACCCGCTTCTCCTGTGACGGGCCTGTTACGGACCCGTTTGCGTGCAACGACCATACCTGTTGCATACAGTTGGCAGTAGATCTTTTGCAATGTGCGGCACGTTGGATGCCCTCTGTCCGGGTATCGTTCTGCATACACCCTGCAGGCTTCAGCTGCATTTCGTCGACACTCGCCATAGATGAGTATCATCTCCGCCTTTTCAGAGTTCGAATACACCATGGTCACAGTTCCTACAACACTACACTATCACAGACGTCTGGTAACACGGTGTACTACAGTTGGTCTGCGTGCGGAGACGAATGCAGAATAACAATAGCAGCAAGCACTACATGCGGACACTGCGACAGCTAGACCAAACCACAACTGTGCACTACAGCCACACTCGTAAACACGGTCGTCATCGTAAACATGTCCCTGCAGATGCTGCTCGCCGACCGTGGCCCGTGTTTGTTACAACACGCAACTGAACGTCGGAGGTTTCAAGCGTCAACTTTAGGTTACAATATCTCCGGATGTAATTAACATTTTACAATGCAACAAACAGCACTGATTACGTATTTGTTTATATGTTCAGATGTGCTAACAAAACTAACGTGGTTCCATTTAAAAAAACGTAGGTTTGTGTTAAAAAACATACTTCCGTGCATTTTTGTATGGTTTGTATTAAACAATTACACTAGTCCCTCTCCTCACCTTCGGTCTGTGGAATCGGTTCGTCAGTATTTGATGTGGTTTACGAAATACATCCAGCGGTAAGGTTAGGTGACTCACCCTGTATATAAATGATCTAGTAGAAAGCATCGGATGCTCTTTAAGGCTATTCGCAGATGATGCAGTTGTTTATATCAAAGTAAAAACGCCAGAATATAGTAAGAGTTTGCAGAACGACCTTCAGAGAATTGATGCATGGTGCACACTCTGCCAGTTGGCCCTGAATGTAAATAAATGTAACATATTGCGCATACATAGGAAAAGAAATCCACTACTGCACAGCTACACTGTTGATAACAAACCGGCTGGTCCCGGCGGAGGTTCGAGTCCTCCCTCGGGTATGGGTATGTGTGTTTGTCCTTAGGATAATTTAGGTTAAGCAGTGTGTAAGCTTAGGGACTGATGACCTTAGCAGTTAACTCCCATAAGATTTCACACACATTTGTACTTTTTTAAAATAGAAACAGCTGCAGACAGCGTCTGCCGTAAAATATCTAGGCGTAACTGTTTAGAGTGACGTTAAGTGGAATGACCATATAAAACAGACAGTGGGTAAAGCAGACAGAAGAGTCAGAATCTTAAAGAAATGTAACTCATCCACCAAAGAAGTGGCTTATAAGGCGCTTGTTCACCCGATTCTTGAGTATTGTTCATCCATCTGGGATTCCTATCAGGTAGGGCTGATAGAGGAGTTAGAGAAGATCCAACGAAGAGCGGTGCGTTTCGTCACGGGATCGTTTAGCTGGCGAGAGAGCGTTACGGAGACGCTAAACAAACTCCACTGGCAGTCGTTACAATACAGATGTTGTGCGTCGCGGAGAGATTTACAACTGAAATTTCGGGACAGAACTATCCTGGAGGAGCCAAATAATATATTACTTCCCCCCACTACATCTCCCGTATTAACCACGAGGAGAAAATTCGAGAAATTAGAGCCAATACAGAGGCTTACCGACAATCTTTCTTCCCACGCACTATTCGTGAATGGAACAGAGTTGGAGGGATCAGATAGTGGTACCGAAAGTACCTTCCACCACACACCATTAAGTGGCTTGCGGAGTATGATGTAGATGTAGATTTGTACTCAGGTGATTCACTTTGAAAGGTTTCCGACGTGATTGTGTCCGCACGTTACTTGAAGCTAGACGCTTGAAACATTCCCCTCACATACATCTCCTGTATTAACCACGAGGAGAAAATTCGAGAAATTAGAGCCAATACAGAGGCTTACCGACAATCTTTCTTCCCAAAGCACTATCGTGAATGGAACAGAGTTGGAGACTCAGATAGTGGTACCGAAAGTACCTTCCACCACACACCATTAGGTGGCTTGCGGAGTATGGTGTAGATGTAGATTTGTACTCAGGTGATTCACGTTGAAAGGTTTCCGACGTTATTGTGTCCGCACTTTACTTGAAGCTAGACGCTTGAGACATTCCATTTCGGAGATCGTTAGGGAATTCAATATTCCGAAATCCACAGCGTCAAGAGTGTGCAGAAAACACCACATTTCAGGCATTATCTGTCAGCATGGACAATGCAGTGGCCGACTTGTTCACTTAACGACGGACAGCAGCGGCGTTTGCGTAAAGATGTCAGTGATAACAGACAAGCAACAGTGCGTCAAATAACCACAGAAGTCAATGTGGAACATACGACGAACATATCTTCTAGGACACTGCGGCGAAATTTGGCGTTAATGGGCTATGACAGCAGACGACTGACGCGAGTGCCTCTCTTAAAAGCACGACCTTCCCTACAGTGCCTCTCCTGGGCTAGTGACTGTTGGACCCTAGACGACTGGAAAACTGTGGCCTGGGCAGATGAGTCACGATTTCAGCTGATCATAGCTGATGGTAGGATTCAAGTGCGGAGCAGACCCTACGAAGCCATGGACACAACTTGTCAACAAGGCACTGTGTAAGCTGCTGTTGGCTGTGTTTACATGGAATGGATTGGGTCCTTTGATCCAGCTGAACTGATCATTGAAAAGGTTATGTTCGGCAGCGATTCACGGACTTCATGTCCCAAGACAACGATGCCCCATGCCACTGGGCAGCAACTGTTCGCGATTGGTTTTAAGAATATTCTGGACAAATTGAGCGAATGGTTTGGCCCCCCAGATCTCCCAACATGAATCACATCAATCATTTATGGAACACAACCGATAGGTCAGCTCGTGCATAAATTACTGTATGGGCAACACTTTTGCAATTATGAATGGCTACAGAGGAAGCGTGGCTCAATATTTCTGTAGGGGAATTTTCAATGACTTTTTGAGTCCACAGTACGTCGACTGCTGCTGCACTACGCCGAGCGAAAAGGGGGTCCGACACGATATTGAATGTATCCCATAATTTTCGTCACCTCATTGTATTTTGCTGGTCACACTTTACTTCATGGCGTATGTGTAACGTACTTAATAAGTAATACGTTTTAGCAACTGCTGTTGAGCTGGAATGGAAATATTTTTACCTGTTACTAGTAATTGATAGTTTAACCCATCCATAATGATCAGAAAGGTCCTTTACATAAGGCACGAGGTTGCATAGGGAACCACTCGATCATTCAGAGAAAGCGATTTGTTGTTGTTGTTGTTGTGGTCCTCAGTCCTGAGACTGGTTTGATGCAGCTCTCCACGCTACTCTATCCTGTGCAAGCTTCTTCGTCTCCCAGTACCTACTGCAGCCTACATCCTTCTGAATCTGCTTAGTGTATTCATCTCTTGGTCTCCCTCTACGATTTTTACCCTCCACGCTGCCCTCCAATACTAAATTGGTGATCCCTTGATGCCTCAGAACATGTCCTACCGACCGGTCCCTTCTTCTTGTCAAGTTGTGCCACAAACTCCTCCCCAATTCTGTTCAGTACCCCCTCATTAGTTATGTGATCTACCCATCTAATCTTCAGCATTCTTCTGTTGCACCACATTTCGAAAGCTTCTATTCTCTTCTTGTCCAAACTATCTATCGTCCATGTTTCACTTCCATACATGGCTACACTCCATGCAAATACTTTCAGAAACGACTTCCTGATACTTAAATCTATGCTCGATGTTAACAAATTTCTCTTCTTCAGAAACACTTTCCTTGCCATTGCCAGTCTACATTTTATATCCTCTCTACTTCGACCATCATCAGTTATTTTGCTCCCCAAATAGCAAAACTCTTTTACTACTTTAAGCACCTTATTTCCTAATCTAATACCCTCAGCATCACCCGATTTAATTTGACTACATTCCATTATCCTCCTTTTGCTTTTGTTGATGTTCATCTTATGTCCTCCTTTCAAGACACTGTCCATTCCGTTCAACTGCTCTTCCAAGTCCTTTGCTGTCTCTGCAGAATTACAATGTCTACGGCGAACCTCGATGTTTTTATTTCTTCTCCATGGATTTTAATACCTACTCCGAATTTTTCTTTTGTTTCCTTTACTACTTGCTCAATATATAGATTGAATAACATCAGGGAGAGGCTACAACCCTGTCTCACTCCCTTCCCAACCGCTGCTTCCCTTTCATGTCCCTCGACTCTTATAACTGCCATCTGGTTTCTGTACAAATTGTAAATAGCCTTTCGCTCCCTGTATTTTACTCCTGCCACCTTTAGAATTTGAAAGAGAGTATTCCAGTCAACATTGTCAAAAGCTTTCTCTAAGTCTACAAATGTTAGAAACGTAGGTTTGCCTTTTCTTAATCTTTCTTCTAAAAAAAGTCGTAAGGTCAGTATTGGGTCACGTGTTCCAATATTTCTACGGAATCCAAACTGATCTTCCCCGAGGTCGGCTTCTACCAGTTTTTCCATTCGTCTGTAAATAATTCGCGTTAGTATTTTGCTGCTGTGGCTTATTTAACTGATAGTTCGGTAATTTTCACATCTGTCAACACCTGCTTTCTTTGGGATTGGAATTATTATATTTTTCTTGAAGTCTGAGGGTATTTCGCCCGTCTCGTACATCTTGCTCACCAGATGGTAGAGTTTTGTCAGGACTGGCTCTCCCAAGGCTGTCAGTAGTTCATTAGAATTAGGAATGTTGTCTACTCCTGGGACCTTGTTTCGACTCAGATCTTTCAGTGCTCTGTCAAACTCTTCACGCAGTATAGTATCTCCCATTTCGTCTTCATCTACATTCTCTTCCATTTCCAGAATATTGTCCTCAAGTACGTCGCCCTTGTATAGACCCTCTATATACTCCTTCCACCTTTCTGCTTTCCCTTCTTTGATTGGAACTGGGTTTCCATCTGAGCTCTTGATATTCATACTAGTCGTTCTCTTTTCTCCAAGGGTCTCTTTAATTTTCCTGTAGGCAGTATCTATCTTACCCCTAGTGAGATAAGCCTCTACATCCTTACATTTGTCCTGTAGCCATCCCTGCTTAGCCATTTTGCACTTCCTGTCGATATCATTTTTGAGACGTTTGTATTCATTTTTGCCTGCTTCATTTACTGCATTTTTTTATTTTCTCCTTTCATCAATTAAATGCAATATTTTTTTTGTTACCCAATTAGTTCTACTAGCCCTCGTCTTTTTACATACTTGATCCTCTGCTACCTTCACTACTTCATCACCCAGAGCTACGCATTCTTCTTCTACTGTACTTCTTTCCCCCATTGTGACAATTGTTCCCTTATGCTTTCCCTGAAACTCTGTACTACATCTGGTTTAATCAGTTTGTCCAGGTCCCATCTCCTTAAATTCCCACCTTTTTGCAGTTTCTTCAGTTTTAATCTACAGTTCATAACCAATATATTGTGGCCAGAGTCCACATCTGCCCCTGGAACTGTCTTACAATTTAATACCTGGTTCCTAAATCTCTGTCTTGCCATTATATAATCTATCTGAGACCTTCTGGTATTTCCAGGATTCTTCCATGTGTACAACCTTCTTTTATGATTCTTGAACCAAGTTTGCTCTGTGCAAAATTCTACCAGACGGCTTCCTCTTTCATTTCTTTCCCCCAATCCATATTCACCTACTATGTTTCCTTCTCTCCCTTTTCCTACTGTCGAACTCCAGTCACCCATGACTATTAAATTTTCGTCTCCCTTCACTACCTGAATAATTTGTTTTATTTCATCATGCATTTCATCAATTTCTTCATCATCTGCAGAGCTAGTTGGCATATAAACTTGTACTACTGTAGTAGGTGTGGGCTTCGTGTCTATCTTGGCCACAATAATGCGTTCACTATGCTGTTTGTAGTAGCTTACCCACACTCCTATTTTTTTATTCATTATTAAACCTACTCCTGCATTACCCCTATTTATTTTGTATTTATAACCCTGTATTCACCTGACCAAAAGTCTTGTTCCTCCTGCCACCGAACTTCACTAATTCCCACTATATCTAACTTTAACCTATCCATTTCCCTTTTTAAGTTTTCCAACCTACCTGCCCGATTAAGGGATCTGACATTCCACACTCCGATTCGCAGAACGGCAGTTTTCTTTCTCCTGACAACGACATCCTCTTGAGTAGTCCCCGCCGGGAGATCCGAATGGGGGTCTATTTTCCCTCCGTAATATTTTACCCAAGAGGACGCCATCATCATTTAACCATACAGTAAAGCTGCATGCCCTCGGGAAAAATTACGGCTGTAGTTTCCCCTTGCTTTCAGCCGTTCGCAGTACCAGCACAGCAAGACCGTTTTGGTTATTGTTACAAGGCCAGATCAGTCAATCGTCCAGACTGTTGCCCCTGCAAGTACTGAAAATGCTGCTGCCCCTCTTCAGGAACCACACGTTTGTCTGGCCTGTCAACAGATACCCTTCCGTTGTGGTTGCAACTTCGGTACGGCCATCTGTATCGGTGAGGCTCGCAAGCCTCCCCACCAACGGCAAGGTCCATGGTTCATGGGGGGGAGGGGACATCTTATGTAATGAGGAGATTCTCTGCAGAATCGGTTTGGAAAGGAATGTATGGAAAACACTGACAAGAAGAAGGAACAACATGATAGTACTTCTGTTAAGACATTTCAGAATAACTTACTAGGTACTAGGAGGAGATGTGGAGGGTAGAAACTGCAGAGGAAGATGGGAATTGGAATATATCCAGCAAATAATTTAGGACGTCGGTTGTAAGTAGTAATCCGAGGTGAAGAAGTTGGTGAAGTGGGCACAGGAGAGGAGTTTGCGGTAGGCTGCACCAAACCAGTCAGAAAACTGGCAATGTTGATTGGCACTAGCATGGATAATTTTTGTTTTGTCCAGGGGCAGTGAGGTAATGCCAGGCAGTTTCACGGTTTCTGAAGCTCTGATAATGACATTGCAAGTGTGGTGCTGTATTTGAGTGCTATCCTGAACGTACACCATATGAGGTCATATGTATGATACTTCTATCTGCCCCGCTGGAACGGGAGGTTGGAGAACGAAGGTCCTAATATCACAAGTGAAGGATTTCTGATTCCTGATCAGTTGCGTATATGCCATGTTTCTAAATGTTTTCATTCAGCAACAGTATTTCAGAATTCCACCAGACCCACCATCTCATCAGTGAAAGATATGTTGAGTAAACCACAATCTGTTACATCCATGTCTTATGTATATAGCTGTAAGTACTTGTTAATACATGTTTTAGTACTATGAAATAAGGTTATTGTTGGTTATTTTACGTCAGAGTCAGCTCTGGCAGTTTATTAATTTTATTACATATGATAGTGTGTAAGGGGTGTATGTGCTGATTTTTTTATCGGTGATTCAGAACAGTGTACTGAACTTCAGTACATTAGTATTTTCTTCATAATGTCAGAAATCAGTACGTCTGACTACAGAGTTAAGGCAATATGGAATATAGTGAAGCAAGAGACAGGACAATCAATGACAGAAGAGGATAACATTGCTATTGAATTGAATGGAGGGGCTATAAATGACAAGTCACAGGTAGCAAATGTATTTAATAATCGTTTCTTAAACATAGTAGAAAGTATAGGGACCAACAGTTCAAGAGAAATATCACAGCAATATGTTGAAGAAGTTTCTTTCTTTCTTGGGGCCTGTGTCCCACCTCAACGTGGGGTCGGCCGTGTTACTATTGATTTGGCAGTGTTTGTTGCAGGGGGTGGTCGGATGTTCTTCCTGCCGCCACCCCAAACCCCCATGGGACGGAATTAATGCACCCCAGCCATCTGCGTCTAGTATAAACCATGAAACAGTGTAAACGTTTTCAAACGTCTGCGAGTCATGTAAGTGAGGCGGAACATGGGGACAGCCCAGTATTCACCTAGCAGGATGTGGAAAACTGCCTAAAAACCACATCCACGCTGGCCGGCAGACCAGGCCTCGTCGTTAATCTGCCGGGGAGATTGGATCTGGGGCCGGAGCGCCTACCAAATTCCAGGAAACAGCGCATTAGTACTCTCGGCTACCCTGGCGGGTCAGTATGTTGAAGAATTATTTCTTATAAAATTATATCATATGAATGTACCACCATCTTATACTTCTGAAATTAAAAGGGTCTTACATGCTCTCAAGAATAAAAGCTCTTCCAGTTTTGATGGTGTTTCCAATAGATTACTACATCACTAACTCAAGGCATTTCTCCAGAGAGACTAAAATAAGCCATTGCTAAAACCCCCTTTCTCTCTTTAAGAATGGTGGTAAGAGAGGCTTCAGTAACTACCGATCTGTTTCACTGCTGACACCATTTTCCAAAATTTTTGGGAAGGTGATGTATTCTAGAATAGTATCTCATCTTGACAACACTAATGTCCTCAACAAATCGCAGTTTGGGTTTCTGAAGGGTTGCTCTACTGAAAATGCCATTTACATGTTCACACACCAGATATTACAAGCATTAAATAACAAAATAGCACCAGCAGGTATTTTATGTGAGCTAGCCAAGGCATTTGACTGTCTGAATCATAGTATACTCCTAGATAAATTAAAGTGTTATGGGATAGATGGTATAGCCAACCAATGGATCATGTCATATCTAACCAAAAGAATGCATTAAATTGTGCTTAGTAGTAATTCAACCAACAGAATCCAGGGACGAAATTCTGACAGGGGAGAAATCACCTATGGGGTTCCCAAAGGCTCAATCTTACGTCCACTACTGTTTCTCATATAGGTAAATTATCTACTGTCTAATGTACAACAAGCAGAATTAGTTCTTTTTGTAGATGACACCAGTATTGTAATCTCTCCCAGCATACATACAGAAATGGAAGAAATGATGAATGAAGTTCTCAAAAGTATCATCGACTGGTTTTCTGCAAATGGTCTCACCCTGAATTTCACAAAGGCACATCATATTCAGTTCTGCACCTCTAGGGGTACTGCACGAGTGATAAGTGTAACACATGGTGATAAAATAATACACAGGGTGGAAACTTCAAAACTCTTAGGTGTCCATATTGATGAGAACTGAAATTGGAAAGAATACATTTTGGAACTCCCGAAACAACTTGGTTTGGCCATATTTACACTTAGAATCATAACTACTTTTGGGGAGAGAGAAATCAGTAAGCTGACATATTTTGCTTACTTTCACTCAGTAATGTTGTATGGAATAACGCTCTGGGGTAACTCATCTTTAAAAAAGAAGGTCTTCATTGCCCAAAAACGTGTTGGAAGAATAATGTAAGGTGCTCGCCCACGATCATCTTGTAGACATCTGCTTAAGGAGTTCAGCATTCTGACTACTGCTTCACTGTACATTTATTCCCTCATGAAGTTTGTTGTAAATAGTCCACTACAGTTCAAAAAAAGCAATGAAGTACGTGTGACTTCTGAAATTTTCTCGGCGTAATTACAATACTAGAAAAAAAATGACATTCATTACTCAACATTAAGGTTGCCTTTAGTACAGAAAGGGGTGCACAATGCTGCAACAAAGGTTTCTTACCACTTACCCAGTGATATAAAATGTCTAACAGACAGCAATGTAAATTTTGAAAATATTTTGAAAAAGTTTCTCCTTGACAACTCCTTCTATTCCGTAGAAGAATTTCAATGTTTATAATTTGTAAAAGGTGGTGAGTAGGAATTGCTAACTCAACCTGTATATCTTGTTTAATTTCGGGGGGGGGGGGGGGGGAATAAAAAAAATATATATGGTGATGTTAGATTACAGATAGATGTACAAATTAATTTGCAATATGAATGAAAAATGAGTCATTCCACACCATGATAATTTATCGTGCAAAATGATCCATGGAACATGAATGTAACTACCTAACTTCGTTAGCAAGCTAATGATGATAGCTATTAGGAGGAATATATTTTTTGTTTGGTTAGTACCTCTAAGTACTGTGCATGTGGAAAGATTAAGCCATTACTGCCTATTTTCCCTTGTGCTGCAGGTCAGTTGTTGAAGTGTGAATGCGTGGATGCAAGATGGGTAGCCTCTAATGACAGCCAAAGTCCACTTTGGTGAAGTTACGACCATGCAGAACACATCAGGTAGTAACTTATGTGACATATCTGTGGGGAGACTGTTCGAAAAAGAGAAAAAACAACACTCTAATGTGTATACATATAAAGGTATCATATGTAAAAGAGTTTGCACTTATATCCATAATACCCTCTGTGTGTATGTATGTGTGTGTGTCTTAAAAGAAAACTGTATTTTAAACTTTAGCCTAATTATTAGGTTAGAGCATAAGTTCGTAGCGCTTTTTTTTTTGGATCTTGGTATTCCAGTTTCTATGGTTTATTTTTTATTAGTAGTTCACTGTTGCTTTTTGAGAATTCATATTGTCATTTTGTCATAGTGAGTGAAGCTGTGGACGATGGAGAATAGAGTGCCATATGGAGAAATCTGTACATTTACGACTTATTCTTCTGTTTGATAACGATAGAGGGTGACAGCAGCGAAAGCAGCCAGAAATATTTGCAACATGTATGGGGATAATAGAAACTGACAGAGTGTGGCAAGAAAATGGTTTTCTCGTTTTAGGGAGGATCATTTTGATATTACTGACTCTCCACGTTCAGGAAAGCCTTCAGGGTTTGTTGAAAATCTTTTAAACGCGTTCACCCACAACGACCCACGTCAGTGTACTCGAGAACTGGGAAATGTGATGAACTGTGATCATTCCAACATCGTGCGATATTTGCATGCAATGGGTAAGTTTAAAAATTCGGCTGTATGGGTACTGCATGCTCTACGCCAAAATCACAAAAATCAGCAACTGTCCACATGTGTATCTCTGTTTGCTCGTCATCAATTGCCTAGCGAAAAACACCGACGATTCCTATCCTGTATCGTTACTAGTGACGATAAACGATGTCTTTGCGCTAAAATAAGGAGAAGAAAGGAATGGTCGAGTGCAAACAGAGCAGCAATTCCCCATACAAAGACCTGCAGGCGTACATAAAAGATAATGTTATGCATCCGGTGGTACAGCGACAGTGTGGTGCACTAAGAATTGCATCCCCGAGGTGTGACCATCACTGCTGACATTTGTTGTCAACGAGTGAAACGCCTAGCAGACGCAGTCCAAGAACAACGACCAGGAGGACTGCGTGAAATGATGCTACTCCACAATAACGCCTTTCGCATCCTGCAAGACTGACAAAAAACACTGTACAGGAATTGCATTGGAAGTCATTCCGCACCCTCAGATTTTTCACCTTTGCCGCTCTCAATGCAACAACCATCAAGAAATTTACTTTCCGGATAAAAATGCGAACATGGCTCGATGAGATCTTGAAAACCCCGTGATTTGTACAGTGGCGGTCTCTAAATGTTACCCCAGCGTTGGCACAGTGTTGTAAACAGTAAAGAATAATACACTGATAAACCACTGCTCACCGTAATGTTAGATGCCGCTTGGTGGAGTTGCGTGGGCATGACGCGGTAGCAAAAGTATGTAAGCGGGGCAGACACGGACAGTGGAACACACTAGCCAAGATAAGGGTTGTAAATGGGGAAATCCATTGGAATAAGCATCTTAGACAAAGGGCAGATTATTATTACGCAGGGCCTGTGAACGTGTATCTCTAAAACGGCGAAGCTGCTCGATTGTTCTCGTGCTACTGTGGTGAGAATCTACGGAAAGACTTAGAAAGACAGTGAAACTACCACTAGGCGCTAAATGGTTAGACGCACACGAAACTTCGCAAGACGTGGGGTTCGGAGGCTGCTCTACTCTTTAAAGTAGGATAGATGGTGATCTGTGGCATCTCTGCCGGAAGGGCACAATGCTGGTGCACGCACAGGTGTTTCGGAGCTCACCGTCCATCGTACATTGTTGTACACGGAGCTTCGCAGCAGATCACAACTGCATACTCGCACGTTGACCCAACGACATTGACAATTACGATTGCAGTGTCCACGGGATCAACGCGATTCGACCGCTGATGAATGGAAACGCGTCGGTTTGTCGGGCGAAACACATTTTTGCTGCACTAGGTCCATGGTCATCTTCACAAACGCCGTCATCGAGGCGAACGGCCTCTCGAAACGTGCAGCGCGCCGCGGACGCGGGCTGGTGGGAGCAGTCTTATGCCATGGGAGACTTTCTCCTGCGCTTGCATGTAACCTGTGGTAAAACTGGAAGACACGCTGACAGCTGTGAACCACCTGCATCCCTTCATGCTTGATTTCTTCCCCGACCGTGACGTCATCTTCTAGTAATATAATTGTCAGTGTCTCAGAGCCAGAATCGTGCTATGGTGGTTTTGAGGAGCATTATAGTGGTCTCACCTTGATGTCTCGGCAATCAAATTCGGCTGATGTAAATCCTGTGGGACACATTTGGGTCGCTACTGAGCACCATAACCGCCTACGGAAATCAGCGGCGCGTTATTTATGCGAATTACATGACCTATGCGTAGACATCTAATGTCACATACCTCCACAAACTTATCAAGAAACTGCCGGGTCCCTGATATGCAGAATCTCATTTATTTCGCTCCAAAGACGGAAAAACAAGCTATTAATCAGATGGTCACAATGCTTTGGCTCATCAGCTTATATTACTGATGACTAAAGTTGCTGTTATGTGTAACTAACAGTGGTCTCACCTTGATGTCTCGGCGATCCAATTCGGCTGATGTAAATCCTGTGGGACACATTTGGGTCGCTACTGAGCACCATAACCGCCTACGGAAATCAGCGGCGCGTTATTTATGCGAATTACATGACCTATGCGTAGACATCTAATGTCACATACCTCCACAAACTTATCAACAAACTGCCGGGTCCCTGATATGCAGAATCTCATTTATTTCGCTCCAAAGACGGAAAAACAAGCTATTAATCAGATGGTCACAATGCTTTGGCTCATCAGCTTATATTACTGATGACTAAAGTTGCTGTTATGTGTAACTAACACCACTGTAAATTCATGCCTAGGTTTGACCGAAAAGTACGTTTCTTTTCTCAGACCTCACTGAAATTTGTCCTCATAGAAACTTGGACATGAAAAAGAAAGATCTGGATCTGTCTACTGTTTTGCTTCTCATCTGTAGCTTCACTATGTTGCAATGAAACTGTATGTATATAAAGGTTACCTTTAACCTGTTTGTATTTAAAATACACTTGTAAGTGAGAGACTCAGTTCACAGATAAACGTAACTGAGATCTAGAGATCTAATATCATCAGTCACCAGCTGAAGGACCAACAACTTTGTTTAATCTTTCTGTTTTATATTCTTAGTTGCAGTCACATACAAGTTAGTGGAGACTTGTTTCGAACGCATTTGTTGATTTTCACACCTTTACCTACGTTAAAAGTTGGTAATTAGCCAAACTGTAAATAACAAATTTTTGTAGCATTGTGTATGTACAAATTAAAATGGTTCATTACAGTGGATACAACACAGCGGACTTATTCTCATGCGATTAATACGAAAAATTGATAGTCTAACGCATATACGACATGAAAGTTTTCTGGGTATGGTACCCCGTCATGAAGTATAAAACTACTGCTGCTGGAGAAATAAACCAACGTTTCGGCCACGGTTGTAGCGGCCTTCTTTTGGGTCTAACGGTACGTTCTATTTTTTTTTTCTTTATTGTGATTTTAAACACCTTATACATAGGCGAGCTGTCAGCAGCACAATACGCCGCTCTTCAGCCTTGAGTTTAACAACAAGTAGTACAGAAAGGTGGCACAGAGTAGACAGTAAAAACGGTGGGCAAAAAATGTAGACACTAAAAATCGAAAAAACATGGAGCCGTTCACGCTGGACGAGAAACATCACTAACACGAGGCGACACGGTGCACATAACATGGATGATGGCGACGGCACATGAACGGTGGTGGCGTGTCGGCGAACAACACTAGACACAAACGAAGGTACACACACGAAACACGGACGGCGATGATCTCCGGCATGTTCACTGAGCGTGTACGAGTCCGGGGACCTGCCAAGAGAGGAGGTGGAGTAGGTGGAAGGGGAAGGGGAATGGGAGAGGGGAGAGCAGAGATGCCATGGGCAAAGGAGAGAGGGGGAGGGAGGAAGGGGGAGGGGAAGACAGGGAGAGAGGGGAGGAGGGAGGGGGGAAAGGAAAGAGAAGGGAAGGGAGGGAGGGAGGGAGGGTGCCTAAAGGAAAGGACACAGGAGGTGGGGGGAGGATCAAAGTTGATAGGAGGGGTAGATGCAGGGGAGGAGGACATCATCAGGGAGGGGGAGCTGGCGGAAGCCACCTTGGGAGAGGGTAAGGAGGGTGGAGGGTTGGAGACTGGGTGGGACGTGCGAATACAGGCGCAGCAGCGGGCGGGGGTGGGAGAGGATCGGGGAGACGAGCAAGTGAGGAGGATCGAGTTTGCGGGAGGTGTACAGGATCTGCATCCTTTCAAGGAAAAGGAGGAGGTGGGGGAAGGGGATGAGATTGTACAGGATCTGCGTGGGGGAGGGGAGAGCATGACTTTCAAGGATTTGGAGGGATTTATAAAAGGTAGGTGGGGCGGAGGTCCAAGCCGGATGGGCATAACAAAGGATAGGGCGGATGAGGGACTGATAGGTGTGGAGGATGGTGGACGGGTCCAGACCCCACGTACGGCCAGAGAGGAGCTTGAGGAGACTGAGTCGGGAGCGTGCCTTGGCTTGGACTGTCCGGAGGTGGGGAGTCCAGGAGAGGCGACGGTCGAGGGTGACGCCAAGGTACTTAAGGGTGGGAGTGAGGGCGATAGGACGGCCATAGATGGTGAGATAGAAATCAAGGAGGCGGAAGGAAGGGGTGGTTTTGCCTACAATGATCGCCTGGGTTTTGGAGGGATTGACCTTGAGCAACCACTGGTTGCACCAAGCGGTGAACCGGTCAAGATGGGATTGGAGAAGGTGTTGGGAGCGCTGGAGGGTGGGGACAAGGGCAAGGAAGGCGGTGTCATCGACAAACTGGAGAAGGTGGATGGGGGCTGACGGCGGCGGCATGTCCGCTGTGTACAAAAGATACAGAAGGGGGGAGAGGACGGAGCCTTGGGGCACACCGGCAGAGGGGAAAAAGGTGTAGGAATCTGTGTTATGGATGGTGACATAGGAAGGACGGCGGGAGAGAAAGGAGCCGATCAGATGGACGTAGTTAATGGGAAGGGCGAAGGTTTGGAGCTTGAAGAGGAGACCGGAATGCCATACGTAGTCATATGCACGTTCGAGGTCCAGGGAGAGGAAGATTGCGGAGCGACGGGAATTAAGCTGTTCGGAAAGGAGATGAGTGAGGTGGAGGAGAAGGTCGTCGGAAGAGAAGGACGGCCGAAAGCCACACTGGGTAACGGGAAGGAGGCGGTGCTGGCGCAGATGCTGGTGGATGCGTCGGGTGAGGATAGATTCCAGGTCCTTGCCGAAGACCAAGGTAAGGCTGGTGGGACAGTAGGAGGAGACGGCGGACGGCGGTTTGCCAGGTTTAAGGAACATGAGGATACGGGAGGTTTTCCACAGGTTGGGGTAGTAACCGGTGGACAGGACTACATTGTAGAGCCTGGCCAGGGTGGAGAGGAAAGAGACAGGAGCTTCACGAAGGTGACGGTAGGTGACATGATCGTGACCAGGAGCAGTGTTGCGTTTTGTGCGGAGTGTATCAATGAGATCCTGTGTAGTGATAGGGGCATTGAGTTCCGTGTGTGCAATATTGTCCAAGTACTGGAAATCAGGAACGAGGGGAGGGACAGAGGTGTCAGTTCGATCGCGATATCTGGGAAGAGGGAGTAATCGAACTGGGGATCATCGGGGAGGGAAAATACATCGGAGAGGTAGGAGGCAAAGTGATTGGCCTTACTAAGGGTGTCAGGGAAAGGGTGATCATCATGGAGAAGAGGATAATAGGGGGAGGATTTAGTTCCGGTAAGGCGATGGAAGGCCGACCAGAACTTGGACGAGCTTATTGGTAGGGTAGCATTTAAACGGGTGCATGTCTGTCACCAGTCCCGGCGTTTCTTAGCCGCGAGCAAATTACGAATGTGTCGCTGGAGTTGCCGGTGGGGGCATAGTGTGTCCGGGTCACGCGTGCAGAGGAAGGCATGGTAGAGGCGACGGGATTCATGGAGGGGGAGAACGGCCTGTGGGGGTAAGGTAGGACGGTGGGGATGGATGGCGACAGTAGGGACGTGGGCCTCCACGGCCTCAGACAAGGTCTGCTGGAGAAAGGAGGCGGCATGGGTGACATCGTCAGGGTGGTGGTAGGTGAAGGGGTGGCTATCGACCTGGGTGGAAAGGGTATCCCAGTAGGCATTCCAGTCGGCACGGGAATAGTCATGGACATACTTATGGGGAGGGTCAGTACGAGGGTCGGGGCGGGGGCGACGACCGTCTGAAACGATGAGGAGGACAGGGAGATGGTCGCTACCAATAGGCTCCAGGACATCCACCATTATGCGGCCAAGGAGGTTGGGGGAGGAGAGGATAACATCAGGATAGGAATTGGATTCGGGGCGGGTGTGCTGGGGGATGGGGATTAGGATGCCTTGAAGGGAGGAGAGGAACCGATGCCACCGCCGTAACTGGGCGGCGGAACGACTATGGATGTTGATGTCGGCGGCGATCACGTAGGAGGAGAAGGTACGGTCGATGTGGGAGAGGAAGTCGAAGGCAAGAGAGGCGTTGGGGCGGACATAGTTGGTGGGGCAGGTAACGGTAAGGCCGGGGAAGAAGAGACTAAGGATCAGGTGTTCGGTGGGGTCGGGAAGGAGAGGTGGTGAACAATGGCTACTCCACCACGCGCAATTGGGAGGGGATTATCGGAGCGGTGGAGGAGATAGGGTGAAGTGTGGATGGAGTGGTGGGGTTGGAGGAAGGTTTCATTAAGGCGGAAAGCATCCACGCGGTGGGTGGCAAGGGTGTGCAGGAAGAGGTTCTTGTTGGCAGGAAGGGAGCGGATGTTATTGAAAAGGATACATTGCTGTCGCGTTATGACAGGGATTTAGACGAGGGTGTCAAGGCGGGAGAAGGTGAAATGGGCCTGGTTGTTGGAGTATGTGGCGTACATTTTGAGGTGGAAAATGGAGGGGCGGCGAGGGATACCTGTTGGAGGGTGTGGGGGCGCTGAAAGGGATGGACATTCTGGAGGACGATGGTGAGGAACCGGATGATGTCCTCAGCGGTGGGGGGGGGGGGGGGGGAAGAAGGGAATTTCCAGGAGGGGTGGGAGCGTCCAGAGGTCGGACAAGGACGGTGAGTTCAGGAGTGGTCGGTGGGGGTCAGGCTTTACACTTTTGGGAGCAGGTGGGATGGGGGAGATCGCAGGTATTGCAGAAAGGAGGGGATTGGAGGTTAGGGCACTGCCTGAAGAAGTGCGCCTGCCTACAATGCGGGCAGGTGGGGGCCTCGCGGCACTCAGCTGTGGGGTGCGCGTTATAGCGCAGACACCTCTGGCAGCACAGGGATTGAAGAGGGGAATGGGAGGGGTCGACCTTGTAACGCTGGTTGAAGAGGAGGGCACCCTCCTTCAGGAGATGGTCAGTGGAGGGGGTATCCTCGGAGAAAACCCGCATAAGGCGGGTGGGGCCGGCCGAGTTGAAAATGCGGCGAACCGCCCGCACCTCCAGCATGGGATGCGCCTTGAGCTCCGCCAACACCTCCTCCTACATGATTGACAGACTGAGCCGAGTGATCACGGCGGTGAGGGTCAGTGGGCGACGCGGGGGTTGGGGTTGGCGGGTAGGAGATGGGGAAGGAGCAGGGGTGAGGGAGGCGTTGGGGCCAAAACGGGTGATGGGGAGGCGGGAGAGAATATCAGTACGGAGGGTGGGGCTGGGGGAGGAGATGAGAACGGAATCCCGTCTGGGAGTGAGGAGAGAGATAGGTGCACCAGGGAAGTGTTGGCGGAGGAAGAGGGAGAGATTCCGGGCCTCAAGAAGGGAAGGATCAGGACAGGAGAGGAGGTATTTGTAGAAAGAGGGGGGGAGGAGGAGGAGGAGGCAGAGGGAGCAGGGCCAGGTGGGGAGACATCCATGGCACACTGGGGGAGGGGAAGGAGGATGGGGCGGGGCCTTTTTGGGGGCGGAGGAGGTGGTGGTGCCACTAGGGCGCTTAACGGCGGCAGAAGGGCGGGTGGTGACAAGAGAGACGGGAGCTATAGGGAGGTGGTGGGAAGGGACAGGTCCCGGCGACGGCGACGGCGACGGCGACGGCGACGGCGACGGCGACGGCGACGGCGACGGCGACGGCGACGGCGACGGCGACGGCGACGGCGACGGCGACGGCGACGGCGACGGCGACGGCGACGGCGACGGCGACGGCGACGGCGACGGCGACGGCGACGGCGACGGCGACGGCGACGGCGACGGCGACGGCGACGGCGACGGCGACGGCGACGGCGACGGCGACGGCGACGGCGACGGCGACGGCGACGGCGACGGCGACGGCGACGGCGGTGATGGCGAAGGCGACGGGGAGAGCTGGGCCCTAGCCGGAGCTGCAGTGACAGGCTGTGGGAGTGGGGGGAAAGGATCAGATCGAGAGGAGCGGGAGGAAGAAGCTGGAGAGGGGGCGACAAAGAGCGAGGGCGAAGGGAGAGTGAGAAGAGGTGGGATGGAAGGAGGGGGGTGGGACTGGGCACACCACGTTATAGTGGTGGAGGCGGCAGAAGGGGAAGTGTAAACTATGGCGGTGGTGGTAGCGGTGGCGGTGGTGGTGGGGGTGGACATGACATCAGGGAGAAACAATAACGCACAGAACGAAAAGGAAAGGACACAAACAGGGGACAGACGAAGACAAAGACGGAGGAAGACGAGGACGGAGGAAGACGAAGACGGCGAAAGACCAGGGTCGGACGGTGGCGGCGGCGGCGGCGGCGGCGGCGGCGGCGGCGACCAGGCGGCGGCGGCGGCGGCGACCAGGCGGCGGCGGCGGCGGCGGCGAACAGACGGACGGACGGACGGTCGGACGGACAGCAGGCAGCAGCGGTAGCGGCGGTGATGGACAGCGAGCAGGCAGGCTGGCGGACGGACGGACGGACGGACGAACGAACAGCTACAGCAGTAAGCAGCGAGCAGACGGGCAGACAGACAGACGGACACAATCTTTGAAGACGGAGATTCCAACCTGAGAGTAGCCCAGAAAAAAACAATAAACAAGAAGCCGTTCACGTTGGACGAAAAAAACACTAACACTTGCAGACACGGTGCACAAAACATGGAGAACGGCGACGGCACATGTGAGCAGTTGAGTTGTAACTGCACGAAACACAAAACGATGCACACACACTAAACACTGATGGCCATGATCTCCGGAGCGTGAATGTTCACTGAGGGTGTACGAGTCCGGGGACCTGCCAAGAGAGGAGGTGGAGGAGGAGGAAGGGGAAACGGGAGAGGGGAGAGCAGAGATGCCATGGGCAAAGGAGAGAGGGGGAGGGAGGAAGGGGGAGGGGAAGCCCGGGGGAGAGGGTAGGAGGGGGGAAAGGAAAGAGAAGGGAAGGGAAAGGGGGGAGGAAGGGTGCCTAAAGGAAAGGACATAGGAGGTGGGGGGGGGGAGAATCAAAGTTGATAGGAGGGGTAGATGCAGGGGTGGAGGACATAATCAGGGAGGGGGAGCTGGCGGAAGCCACCTTGGGAGAGGGTAAGGAGGGTTGAGAGATGGAGACCGGGTGGGACGTGGGAATACAGGCGCGGCAGCGGGCGGGGGTGGGTGAGGATCGGGGAGACGAGCGGGTGAGGAGGGTCGAGTTTACGGAAGGTGTACAGGATCCGTATCCTTTCAAGGAAAAGGAGGAGGTGGGGGAACGGGATGAGATCATACAGGATCCGCGTGGGGGAGGGGAGACGGATGCGATAGGCGAGGCGGAGAGCATGGCGTTCAAGGATTTGGAGGGATTTATAAAAGGGAGGGGGGGCGGAGATCGAAGCCGGATGGGCATAACAAAGGATAGGGCGGATGAGGGACTGATAGGTGTGGAGGATGGTGGACGGGTCCAGACCCCACGTACGGCCAGAGAGGAGCTTGAGGAGACTGAGTCGGGAGCGTGCCTTGGCTTGGACTGTCCGGAGGTGGGGAGTCCAGGAGAGGCGACGGTCGAGTGTGACGCCAAGGTACTTAAGGGTGGGAGTGAGGGCGATAGGACGGCCATAGATGGTGAGATAGAAATCAAGGAGGCGGAAGGAAGGGGTGGTTTTGCCTACAATGATCGCCTGGGTTTTGGAGGGATTGACCTTGAGCAACCACTGGTTGCACCAAGCGGTGAACCGGTCAAGATGGGATTGGAGAAGGTGTTGGGAGCGCTGTAGGGTGGGGGCAAGGGCAAGGAAGGCGGTGTCATCGGCAAACTGGAGAAGGTGGACGGGGGCTGACGGCGGCGGCATGTCCGCCGTGTACAAAAGGTACAGAAGGGGGGAGAGGACGGAGCCTTGGGGCACACCGGCAGAGGGGAAAAAGGTGTAGGAATCTGAGTTATGGACGGTGACATATGAAGGACGGCGGGAGAGAAAGGAACCGATCAGATGGACGTAGTTAATGGGAAGGGCGAAGGTTTGGAGCTTGAAGAGGAGACCGGAATGCCATACGTGGTCATAGGCACGTTCGAGGTCCAGGGAGAGGAAGATTGCGGAGCGACGGGAATTAAGCTGTTCGGAAAGGAGATAAGTGAGGTGAAGGAGAAGGTCGTCGGAAGAGAAGGATGGCCGAAAGCCACACTGGGTGACGGGAAGGAGGCGGTGCTGGCGGAGATGCTGGTGGATGCGGCGGGTGAGGATAGATTCCAGGACCTTGCTGAAGACCGAGGTAAGGCTGATGGGGCGGTAGGAGGAGACAGTGGACGGTGGTTTGCCAGGTTTAAGGAACATGAGGATATGGGAAGTTTTCCACAGGTCGGGGTAGTAACCAGTGGACAGGACTACATCGTAGAGCCTGGCCAGGGTGGAGAGGAAAGAGACAGGAGCTTCACGAAGGTGACAGTAGGTGACATGATCGTGACCAGGAGCGATGTTGCGTTTTGTGCGGAGTGTAGCAATGAGATCCTGTGTAGTGATAGGGGCATTGACTTCCGTGTGTGCAATGTTGTCCAAGTACTGGAAACCAGGAGCGAGGGGAGGGGAAGAGGTGTCAGTTCGATCGCGGATATCTGGGAAGAGGGAGTAATCAAACTGGGGATCATCGGGGTTGGAAAATACATCGGAGAGGTAGGAGGCAAAGTGATTGGCCTTACTAAGGGAGTCAGAGAAAGGGTGATCATCATGGAGAAGAGGATAATAGGGGGAGGGTTTAGTTCCGGTAAGGTGACGGAAGGCCGACCAGAACTTGGACGAGTTGATTGGTAGGGTAGCATTTAAATGGGTGCATGTCTGTCGCCAGTCCCGGCGTTCCTTAGCCACGAGCAAAAGACGAATGTGTCGCTGGAGTTGCCGGTGGCGTCGTAGTGTGTCCGGGTCACACGTGCGGAGGAAGGCACGGTAGAGACGACGGGATTCACGGAGGAGGAGAACGGCCTGTGGGGGTAAGGTAGGACGGTGGGGGTGGATGGCGGTAGTGTGTCCAGGTCACGCGTGCGTAGGAAGGCACGGTAGAGATGACGGGATTCATGGAGGAGGAGAACGGCCTGTGGGGGTAAGGTAGGACGGTGGGGATGGATGGCGACAGTAGGGACGTGGGCCTCCACGGCCTCAGACAAGGTCTGCTGGAGAAAGGAGGCAGCATGGGTGACATCGTCAGGGTGGTGGTAGGTGAGAGGGTGGCTATCGACCTGGGTGGAAAGGGTATCCCGGTAGGCATTCCAGTCGGCTCGGGAATAGTCGTGGACATACTTAGGGGGAGGGTCAGTACGAGGGTCAGGGCGAGGGCGACGACCATCTGAAACGGTGAGGAGGACAGGGAGATGGTCGCTACCAATAGGCTCCAGGACATCCACCGTTATGCGGCCAAGGAGGTGGGGGGAGGAGAGGATAACATCAGGAGTGGAGTTGGATTCAGGACGGGTGTGCTGGGGGATGGGAATGAGGTCGCCTTGAAGGGAGGAGGGGAACCGATGCCACCGCCGTAACTGGGCGGCGGAACGACTATGGATGTTGATGTCGGCGGCGATCACGTAGGAGGAGAAGGTACGGTCAATGTGGAAGAGGGAATAGGGGCGTTAGGGCGGACATAGATGGTGGCGCAGGTAACGGTAAGGCCAGGGAAGAAGAGACTAAGGATCAGGTGTTCGGTGGGGTCGGGAAGGAGAGGTTGGAGCCGAACGGGGATCTGGCGATGGTGCCCAATGGCAACTCCGCCACGCGCAATTGGGAGGGGATTATCGTAGCGGTGGAGGGACGGGCGGGGAGACGTCCGTGGCATCAGGGGTGGGGGAAGGGGGACGAGGCGGAGCCTTTTTTGGAGCAGACGAGACAGGAGTGCCACTGGGGCGCTTGACAGCGGCGGAGGAGGTGTGGGGGATGGGAACAACTGGAATGTGGTGGGGAGTGGCAGGTCCCGGGGCTGGAGTCGGCGCCAGAGATGGTGACGGTGACGGTGAAGGCGAAGGCGAACGCGACGATGACGATGACGGTGGCAGTGGCGGCGGTGATGGCGAAGGTGACGGGGAGAGCTGGGCGTGGACAGTGGCCCGACGGGCCACTACCCGAGCCGGAGCTGCAGTGACAGGCTGGGGGAGTGGGGGGAAAGGATCAGAACGAGAAGAGCGAAAGGAAGAAGCGGGAGAGGGGGCGACAAAGAGAGAGGGTGAAGGGAGAGTGAGGAGAGGTGGGATGGAAGGAGGGGGGTGGGACGGCACACCAAGTTATAGTGGTGGAGGCGGCGGAAGGGGATGTATAGACGATGGCGGTGGTGGTAGTAGTGACGGTGGTGGTGGGGGCGGACGTGACGACAGGAAGAAAAAACGCACAGCACGAAAAGGAAAGGACACAAACTGGGAACAGGTGAAGACGCAGACGGACGAAGACCAGGGTCGGACGACCAGGGCGGACGGCGACGGCGACGGCGGCGGCGGCGGCGAGCACCGGCCGGCGGCGGCGGCGGCGGCGGCGAGCACCGGCTGGCGGCGACGGCGGCGGCGAACAGACGGACGGACAGCAGGCGACCGCGGCGGCGAACAGACGGACGGACGGACAGCAGGCAGCAGCGGAGACGGACAGCGAGCAGGCAGGCAGGCAGGCAGGCAGGCGGACGGACGGACGGACGGACGAACAGCTACAACAGTAAGCGGCGGGCAGACGGGCAGACAGACAGACAGACAGACACAATCTTCGAAAGCGGAGATTCCAACCAGAGAGTAGCCCAGGCTTTGGAATCGGGCGCCTTCGTATGAGGGGATCCAACCCTCGGATGGCAGGGTACGTTCTAGCTATGCAGTAACCTTTATATTTTGTTGTTACTGTTCACAACGCATGCTATTACGTCATAATTTTTTTTAAAAAAGGTAGTTAGTTTCATTGGTCACTTAAGGAAGAAGGAGAGGGAACATTATTTTAATAGGTTATTGCGGTAGAGCGAGAACGAAACCTCTGTTGTCTATTGGCTCTTGTGTTATGTGCCATGATTGGCGGTCACCGTCGAATGAGAAGTTGTCTGCTGTTTACCAACTGCTGGACGTCGGCCGCGCGCCTGCAGTTACTCGCCGGTAGTGCTCGTGCCTCGTGTTGACAGTGCGGTCTGTTACGCTCTGATTGCTGGCAGCCAAGATGGGGCAAGCCTAAGCCATTCCTCCCTGTTCATGTAACCAGGGTGTTTAAGTATTTCTCTGATTTTATGTTTCGTCGTAACCGACTGCTTGGCCAACACACAGGCTTCGCTGAATTTTCCGCAGTCTTGCTGATATTCTGCCACTGCAGATTTGTTGTGTTGCCCCAGATGAATATAGCGCTTGTGTTCCCGAATGCTCGTTGCTATTGGCCTACCAGTCACGCCGATTTATGCTTCTCCACATTCGCAACCCACCTTGTAAACGACTGCAGTGTGTAATGCATCTACCTTGTCCTTAGTGGAGCCTAGCACGTCCTGGATCTACGACCACTACGAAAGACAGGCTGCACCCCAACACGGAGAAGGTGTTTGCCTATTCGGTCAGTAACATGTTTCACATAAGGTAAGCGCACTGTTGGCTGCAGTTTGTCTATTTCTTGCTTATCTCTCTTACTTGTGTTCGTCGACAAGGCTGTGTGGATCGACTTACGGCTGTAGCCATTGGCTAGAAACGTTGTGCGTAGCCTTTTAAGCACAGGTGCATGGCTAGAACGCACCATTAGACCTAGAAGAAGATCACTACAACCGTGTCCGAAACCTTGATATTTCTCCAGTAACAGTAGTTGTATACATTATGACGCGGTACCATACCCAGAAAACTTTTATGTCGACTGACTCTGGCCGCGGAAGCCTACGCAATTATATAATACATTTACCTTTCGTTCTGTGGTCAATGGTTCACTTTTCATCTTTCTGTATCCTCGACGCTAATAACTGCTGTGCGCAAAATCGTCTGATAGCAAAATGTGGTTAGGACCATTTGAAGGGCACCATCTGTTTTCATTATGTATTTTTTCACGAACAGTTGTTTACAGTTATTTATAGCCATCAGACCGCTGCATCGTGCTATGGCCACCAACTTAATTCTGTAATGGATCATGTCGTTTCTTTAAACTATGTAGTGTTCATTCATTAACTTCTTCGGTCCCTTTGTAATCCATGTAAATACCTCCCATTCCTCTAGTCCGTTCAGTTTCATTCCCTTCTCAGTTTATAATTTACAAAGTATATTGATATCACCTGTTATGTGTTTTGTACTTCATTGTTCAGGCTAATCTCCTCCTTAAATCTGTTCCAAAAATTACAACTAGTTTGGCCTATACAAAAACCAACACACGGTGTACATAGTAATCTTTGCACACGAGTGTCATTTTTTTTCCCCTTTTACGCTTTTATGTCTTAGCTTTAAAATCAATCAGCTTGCGGCCATAAATTATGCTTTGTATTTCTAGGGTTTGAGAAGGGGGGTAGCACATGCAAATCTTTCTGTAATATTTCCATTATACGGCGTGTTCAAAAAGTCTCTGCAGTGCCGTATGATTGTTAGCCGCTCGTGTCGTATGCCGCAGTGAATATACCGAAATAAACTCGGTGAAATAAAAGTTATTAATTTATTTTATATTCATTTTTAGTTACAAATTTTCATATTAAATGTTGAAAGTGTCCCCACTTGAAGGGAAGTAACCCAGGCAGGCGAACATACGGCACTCGCGGCTAACAATCATACGGCACTGCGGAGAGCTTTTTGAACACCCCGTACTTCAGTGCAATAATTTTCTTGTGCCTGTGTGGATTCCTGTCACGTTGCTTGTAAATTTTTAGAATTTGTGTGACTAACCCACTCATGAATCCGTCGTTATTGCCCTTGGTTTGTAAGTACATTACTCTCGTTTTGCTTCTACTGTTACAATACTCAAAACCTGTGTACTACTTTAGTGGGACAAACGTGTCCAGTCATCCACGAATCGGTTAACAGAAACTGCACAATTCAATGCCACAAAGAGATCTGCAAAGTCCTCGACCAGGAACTTTTGTCACTTTAGAATGTAAAGGAATTATTTTGGATTGCATGCAATAAGTTTCAACAATAAACACTCTAAAACGTCCCTGTGATATGCACACTTTGGAGAATACAGTGTGGAGAATACGAATGGAGCGACAGCTATGCCCCTACCATAAACAACATGTACAAGGAATGGGGCCCAACGATTTTGTGCTACCTGTCAGTTCTGCCATTGGATCATGTTGTAATGCATAATATTAGAGTGATGGCCAGCACTTCGAGGACTTGTTATGAGCTTCAGTTGTTGCTGTATTGTTCAGTCACGTTAATGTGACCACCTGTCAAAGCCTGGACAACCATCTTTCGCAGCGCCGATAGCTGTGAGGCATACAAGAAGAGAGGCATTGTGGTTGTGAAAAGTATCGACAGAGATGCGAAGCCACGCCGACACCAGTGACGTAGCCAGCTGCGCTAGGTTTCTCGGCTGGGGATCCATGGCGCGTGCAGCCTAATGCAGGTGGTTCTGCAGATTCGCGATTGGGTTTTAATCTGGGCATTTTGGTGGCCTGAGGAGTACAGTAAATTAATCCTGGTGCTCTTTGAACCACACAGGTACACTGCGAGCAGCCTGACACTTTGCATAGTTCTGGTGGTAAATGCCATCATGCCAAGGAATGTACGGGCGGACATGATCCCCAAGGATAGTTGCATACTGGTGTTGATCTGTGCTCTCCAGAATGACAATATCACCCAGTGAATGCCACGGAAACATTCCCCAGGCCATAACACTCCCTCCTGGTTGCAGGGTGGTTGTCCTCAGAGGTTTCAGGGCGTTCACGTCAACGGCCCTCTGTCCGATGGAGCATAAAACGTAATTCGCCTGAAAAGGTCACCTTTCGCTACTCAGTGGACGCTCAGTTGTAGCACAGGCGTGCAAATCCCATCGTTCATCGTCGATGAATAGCAGTCAGCATGAATCAGCCGCCTGCTGTGAAAGCCGATATGCAGCAGTGTTCTCTGGACAGTCGTTAAGGAGATACTGTTGGCAGCCCCTAGGTTCAGCAGGGCAGTCAGTTTCTCAACAGTTACACGTCTGATATACAGGCCATAAAATCCCATCTGAGGCCTGTGATCATTTTTATGTTAATAATTGGCAACCAATGCTGTACAATGGCAATAAAGTCATGAGATGTTCAATTTTATGAGACTATATTACACGTTTCGGGATTACACCCATCTTCAGACATCAGAAACTTCAACTCCTTTCTAACCAACCAGGCGTACCACCTTGACAACTCAAAGAAAACGTCCAATAACATATGACTATATTTGCGACACAAGCAGTTATAGTCATATGTTTTTGGACACTTTCTTTGAGTCGTCAAGGCTGTACGCCTGGTTTGTTAGGAAGAAGCTGAAGTTTGTGATGTCTGAAAATGGGTGTAATCCCGAAACGCGTAACATGTTTTAATAAAAGAGTCAATTGAACATCTCATGACTTTATTGCGATTGTACAGCATTGGTTGTCAATCATTAGTTACGTCTGTTCGCCAATACACATCTTCGCAGACGTTGCTCACTCCTGTCATCTATAGCCTGTGATACACCAGAGTTCTCTCAGTTGTCTCGGCACCGGTTTTGGATGGCGTCATTTTGCCATGCACGGCCTGCTTTAACCACGGCGGCAGGCGAACAGTGTAACGACTTAGCCGTTTCGGAACTGATTCCGCCCTTGGCCCGAAAGCCAATGATCACACCTTTGTCCGCAGCTCGTGGTCGTGCGGTAGCGTTCTCGCTTCCCGCGCCCGGGTTCCCGGGTTCGATTCCCGGCGGGGTCGGGGATTTTCTCTGCCTCGTGATGACTGGGTGTTGTGTGATGTCCTTAGGTTAGTTAGGTTTACGTAGTTCTAAGTTCTAGGGGACTGATGACCATAGATGTTAAGTCCCATAGTGCTCAGAGCCGTTTGATTACACTTTTTGGATGTCAGGCAAATAGCTTCGTTTCCGCTTTATGACAACGAGTGGACTGTTTCCCGCTTCCCCCAACACGCAACATATATCATTGCAAGAACCCTTCACTCGTTATTAAACCTCCAGAAATATCTCAGTTTAGCCGGTGAGTCCGCAGATAGTGGTACAAGTGG
The DNA here is from genome assembly GCF_021461395.2 of Schistocerca americana. Lineage (NCBI taxonomy): Eukaryota > Metazoa > Arthropoda > Insecta > Orthoptera > Acrididae > Schistocerca > Schistocerca americana. The sequence continues at coordinate 356,223,648 of NC_060124.1, forward strand.
CTACAGAAAAAATGGCCATGTTTTCCCACCCTAGTTTTGCGATAATTAAACCAGCCCGTCCTTGGACTGACTTAGTAAGCTGCCGTGTAGGAATTCTTCCTACCTGTTATGTGGACATGCTCTCGTAGTTTTATGTCCCTTTGCAGAGCCGTAGCTGTCTTTCATGTTACGAAGCGGGAAGAAAATTTTGCGAAAATAATTTTTACACGAGATGCCACTATGGTGCGATTATTTAAGGAACACTGTAAAATGAACTTGTTCGCACTGATTATAAGCTAACTGTTAACGGTACGAGGTCCGCCCCAGTAGCTGAGTGGTCAGCGTGACGGATTGCCGTCCTCTGGGCCCGGGTTCGATTCCCGGCTGGGTCGGAGATTTTCTCCGCTCAGGGACTGGGTGTTGTGTTGTGTTCATCATCATTTCATCCCCATCCGGCGTGCAGGTCGCCCAATGTGGCGCCGAATGTAATAAGACCTGCAATATGGCGGCCGGACCTGCCCCGCGAGGGGCCTCCCGGCCAATGACGCCAAACGCTCATTTCCATTTCCAACGGTACGAGAACAAGGTCTAGTGTATGACTAGATCAAAAGGCACCCTATCGACGTCCGCCGACTATGGCACAGGTCCCTAACTTGTGCACACAATCGGTATAGTTGGTATACGATAATACATACGATAATACATCTTCAATTATGACAAAGTTAATTAATTATTTATTTATTTGTAAACGTTTCCTGGCACTGTAAAATTACTGAAAGATATTGTTTATGACGTGCAGACTCCTCCTAATGTCTGAGTGGCAAATTGGCAACTGCTGTCAGCAAATATTTATGAATAACAATTACTTATTCGCGCCAGAATAAATGTACTTTCCCTACATATCTCTTCACTGACGTCACGAACGATTTCTGCATCGGGACCTCATCGCACTGCCTCTGAAAGCGCCAGATGGCCGACCGCCTCTGCTAGCCGGCTTGGGAATCTACCGCTCATTCGTAACCCCATACGTACTGCAGCGTTAATACATTCACTTGACGTATGTGAAATAGCAAAACTCTAGATAAAATAAAATGTGCTCTTATCTGCAAATGAGGGGTATCTTACTCCACTGTCATCTACATGTGGCTATTCGATGTCGACGTCGAACATGTGCAGTTGGTCACATTGTGATTGGACTGTGTATAAGGTGCAAGCTGTTTACACAACAAAACGTAAAAGTTCGTTTATGACCGTTACATTCTCATCGCCAATACAATTTAAGTACCGTATATCTACAATCTCCATGATTTTTTCCCTTAATACTGTAGAAATAGTCAAATTTACTACTGCTATACTCGAATTTTAATCAGAAGCATCCTGCGAAAATTACTAAGCTGGAATAAACTTCAGAGAAGTTCTTGCATGTCCTCAAATAGCATTTCCGGGAATTATAAGATAAGAGGTCTGCTATTAGCGATTACATTTTGAAATAAAAACACCAGGGTAGTATTACATGCAGTTATTCCTCTGATACTTCTGATGCCGGAACTGTTAACTGCACTGGTCATATCCTGTACTGTGGTCGGTACGTCAGCTGGTCATCCAACACAGTGCTCCAGTCATCAATCTATAACCCGGTGATGCTGGATGCCAGGACGTCTAACATGTGCACGTTTCTTTTCGCGTAGGTATCATCACTGATACGCAGCTGACACGTCTCCAAAGTCTCGGTTAATGCTTGAGGAGATTCGTGCAGTTTCGCACAGTTCTACAATGTATCTACTCCTCACGGCACCAGTTGCACACATCGACCCCGTCCTGATGCAGACAACAGCCCACTTCCCCAAATCTTCCCAACGCAGTACTTGTTTGTGCCATTCCCTACCCGTTGGAATTGGTTCAAATGAGTGAGGTCTATAACGTCCCTGTTACCGTTATATTTAGGGAATGCAAAAAAAAAAAAAAAAAAAAAAAAAAAATGCAATACGATGCTCGAAACAAGAGAACACTTTCGGGGTCTTTCTTTCATAGGATGATTGAATCGTAAATATAATGATCCCAACTTCCGTCTTTAAGGATGTTTCTTTTCTCAGTAGCATACGATGCCACTGCCAGCGTCATCTCTTTAGAATTTCAGTGGCGTAAATATTACCGAAACATTAGTTTCGGAAATCATGATTGAGAAAAACTAACACGAAATACTTATAGACCAATGGAAAGAGTGGTAGATACCTAACTGTGGGAGTCTGTTTGAGCTCCAGAGAAATTTTAGGAACAACATCAACTCAACAAGTCCAATCTCAAAGATAACTGACGCTCAAAATCGTTACAGTGTGGCCGCACGAGGTAGCCGCACGGCCTAGGGCGTCTTGCCACGGTCCTGGCGGCTGCCCCCGTCGGAGGTTAGTGTCCTCCCTCGGGCATGGGTGTGTGTGTTGTTCTTAGCGTAAGTTAGTTTAAGTAGTGTGTAGGCTTAGGGACCGATGACCTACGCAGTTTGGTCCCTTAGGAATTCACACACACACACACACACACACACACACACACACACACACATACGTTACAGTGTGTACTTAATAACTATCATGCGGTTCATTCTTCACGACAATTCTTGGCCGCACTCTGCAGGGGCAATGAAGATGTTCCTCCAACGTTTTCGATGGGAAGTGTTTGATCACCCACAATACAGCCCGTAATTGGCTACCCCTGAGGTTAATCTCTGCTAAGATGAACTGCTGGCTATGAAGACAATATTTTGACACAGACAACGAGCTGCAGTCCAGAGTAGAAAATTGTCGAAAAGCACTGGCGGCTGTCTTCTATAACGAGGGAATTGAAAAGTTGGTACAACACTACGACAGATTTCTAAGTCGAGCGGCGACTGTGTTAAGAATTAGCTGGAAGGTGTAGCTAAGCGTTGAAAATAAAACAGTTTTGATTTTCACTGTGGTTTCCATTTCGCGACCTATCGCTTCTTACTTTCCGAATAGCCATCGTAATTAGCGGTCTCGTAGTGGAACTGCCATCTCCACTCTTATGCGACTGACGTGAGATCTGAGTAGACGTCACCTTTCAGATGCAGATACACGCCTACCAACTTTCGTTTGTCGGACAGCTCGTTTTTGATGCTGGGATTGACTTTCCGTCGTTGTTTAGTAAATAAAAGAATACTCTATACCAGTTTTAATTTCCTTAGTGTGGAAGGTAGATGTTTAGCTTCCACCCAATATCGAATTATTCATTGAAGGCTAGCACTGTCCGGGCTTTTATGCACCAAAATGTTGCTGATCGCTACAAGTAGTAAGTAACGCACGGGTCGTATTGTATCCACAGCGTCATTGTAAAAGATTTACAACACACTATGGTTTAGTGAAAGTATAGCAGAGATGATGTTTTGTGATTCATGACACGTGAGCGCCTCGGAACCAGATTTGGTACTCTAAACACAACAAACTTAAAAGCTTAAAAGCTACGCTTTGCGAGGTAGTTTTTGGTTCACAAATGTTTGTTGCGTAAAAGCAGCAGTGTAAATATTCATTTGTTTTGGAAAGTGTCTCTTTACTTAAGATACTCTCAGTATTTGCAAGAATTGCCGCTACGATTCTGCAAATGCCGAAATACTTTTACTTCGAAGGTGTACTGTCGAAATGTGCTACATATTTCAGAATCAAGTGTTTTGGAGAAACAAATCAAGTGAATAATGTAGATCTTGTCACAGCGCTAGGGTTTCGTTGCTATATTTATCACCGCCTGTTTTGCCTTTACTGAATATAACATCACCAATTTGAGGCTTTCGCTAACAGGGCTTCGTCTGAAACGTTCAATCAGGCGTCCATTAAATATTGAGGACCGTAATGGTTTTCTGCTATGTACAGTGCGTTAAGGTTGTATTTTCATTCCCTGTGAGCGCAGTAATTGCCTTCCGGGGCAATCTGTAGAGCTATTTGCGTGCTGCAGCTGATGTAGTTCCACCGCACTATTCCGGCAAAGCGAGAGGGCCGAGGAAAAGGGGAGAGGCTTCGGAGGCTGGAGTCCGGTATCTGGCAAAGTTGTGGTAGTTATGTGCTACCTTATTTTGTAATCACTGCATGTCTAATGGTTCTACTTGGTATTACGAACAATAATAAATGTAATTTAATAAAATACAATGCCGAAAAAAACACCCCCCCTCCCGATGACTGTGTTCAGTGGCGCCTGGCTATAATATGTGCGTAGTGATAGTGAGTGGTTGTATTGTTAGTGATTCACTTGTCACGGTCATCGGCGATCGGATGGCGCTCAGTAGGCTTGTCTGCGTGGCCTCTGTTTTTTCTCTGCATACAAAAGTGCTTAGAGGTGATCAGTGACTGCATCATTCGTTCTTGGGTCCACCCTGCCCCAAAACTACTCGGTATAGGATGACTCAAAAAGAAGGAACAGATTTCAATTGTTCATACATACAAACTACGAAGATTTAAACGTATTGAGCACGTCACTGGATAGAAAAAGCTTCGAAATTTTATGGTCGCACAGACAACACACCGTACACTCAACATGAGCATCACGAATTGCTCTGCAAACATCAGAACAGTAGTCCATTTCATTCCGCACACGAATCAACATGTCGCCGTTTATTGAATCGATAGCTTCAGCAGTTCTGTTTCTCGGCTATTGGAGAGTAGCTGCCATAGGTGGGACAATGACTTCTGTCGTTTATGTATCCCCACGGGAAAAAAAATGCATGTTGTGAGATCTGGTGACCTGGTACGCCAAAATCAATCGACAAGATCTTTTTGTCCACGTCTTCCTATCCAATGTTGTGGGATGTTGTTCTTCAGATAATGACACACCTCGAGGTGGAAATGGGGCGGGACGCCGTCATGTATAAAAATGAAATCATTGTAATATTTTGTAAACCCTCGTCACCAGTTTTGTAAAGGCCTCATCGCTATTGCTGTAGAGGCCGAGTTGCCACTGTTGTAACGGTAGGCCGAGTTCGTGAGTTCGTGAAACGGCTTCTGGTGCAGTACACCGCTAGGACAGTTTCTCCCTGTCACTATTACACAGCAATGCCCCACGGTCAGGTAACAGGATACGAGATAGAAGGCTCTACAACACTCCAACAAATTAGTAACAAAGTCACACATATTAGTTTTACTTACCTTTGTGACTAGTTGAATAAGGAGGTCTGCAATACTCCGGTTAATACAACACTAAAAAGGCCCTCAATGACTAAGTGCAAATAATACTAGGTAAACTTCACAGTACATAACAAATACAATTACAGCAACTTATCAGCTGAATCTCCCCCCCTCCCATGAACTGTCGACCTCGCCGTTGGTGGGGAGGCTTACGTGCCTCAGCGATACAGATAGCCGTACCGTAGGTACAACCACAACGGAGGGGTATCTGTTGAGAGGCCAGACAAACGTGTGGTTCCTGAAGAGGGGAAGTAGCCTTTTCAGTAGCTGCAGGGGCAAACGTCTGGATGATTGACTGATCTGGCCTTGTAACAATAACCAAGACGACCTTGCTGTGCTGGCACTGCGAACGGCTGAAAGCAAGAGGAAACTACAGCCGTAATTTTTCCCGAGGGCATGCAGCTTCACTGTATGATCAAATGATTATGGCGTCCTCTTGGGTAAAATATTCTGGAGGTAAAATAGTCCCCCATTCGTATCTCCCGGCGGGGACTACTCAACAGGACATCATCATCAGGAGAAAGAAAACTGGCGTTCTACGGATCGGAGCGTGAAATGTCGGATCCCTTAATCGGGCAGGTAGGTTAGAAAATTTAAAAAGGGGAAATAATAGGTTAATGTTAGATATAGTGGGAATTAGTGACGTTCGGTGGCAGGAGAAACAAGACTTTTGGTCAGGTAAATGGAAATGAGCGTTTGGCGTCATTGGCCGGGAGGCCCCTCGCGGGGCAGGTCCGGCCGCCGTATCGTAGGTCTTATTACATTCGGCGCCACATTGGGCGACCCGCACGCCGGATGGGGATGAAATGATGATGAACACAACACAACACCCAGTCCCTGAGCGGAGAAAATCTCCGACCCAGCCGGGAATCGAACCCGGGCCCAGAGGACGGCAATCCGTCACGCTGACCACTCAGCTACTTTGGTCAGGTGAATACAGGGTTATAAATACAAAATCAAATAGAGGTAATGCAGGAGTAGGTTTAATAATGAATAAAAAATAGGAGTGCGGGTAAGCTACTACAATCAGCATAGTGAACGCATTATTGTGGCCAAGATAGACACGAAGCCCACACCTACTACAGTAGTACACGTTTATATGCCAACTAGCTCTGCAGATGATGAAGAAATTGATGATATGTGTGATGAAATAAAAGAAATTATTCAGGTAGTGAAGGGAGACGAAAATTTAATAGTCATGGGTGACTGGAATTCGAGAGTAGGAAAAGGGAGAGAAGGAAACATACTAGGTGAATATGGATTGGGGGAAAGAAATGAAAGAGGAAGCCGTCTGGTAGAATTTTGCACAGAGCATAACTTAATCGTAGGTAACACTTGGTTCAAGAATCATAAAAGAAGGTTATACACATGGAAGAATCCTGGAAATACTAGAAGGTCTCAGATAGATTATATAATGATAAGACAGATTTAGGAACCAGGTATTAAATTGTAAGACAGTTCCAGGGGCAGATGTGGACTCTGACCACAATCTATTGGTTATGAACTGCAAATTAAAACTGAATAAACTGCAAAAAGGTGGGAATTTAAGGAGACGGGACCTGGACAAACTGATTAAACCAGAGGTTGTACAGAGTTTCAGGGAGAGCATAAGGGAACAATTGTCACAATGGGGGAAAGAAGTACAGTAGAAGATGAATGGGTAGCTCTGAGTGATGAAGTAGTGAAGGCAGCAGAGGATCAAGTAGGTAAAAAGACGAGTGCTAGTAGAACTAATTGGGTAACAGAAGAAATATTGAATTTAATTGATGAAAGGAGAAAATACAAAAATGCAGTAAATGAAGCAGGCAAAAATTAATACAAACGTCTCAAAAATGAAATCGAAAGGAAGTGCAGAATGGCTAAGCAGGGATGGGTAGAGGACAAATGTAAGGATTTAGAGGCTTATCTCACTAGGGGTAAGATAGATACTGCCTACAGGAAAATTAAAGAGACCTTTGGAGAAAAGAGAACTACTTGTATGAATATAAAAAAGCTCAAACGGAAACCCAGTTCTAAGCAAAGAAGGGAAAGCAGAAAGGTGGAAGGAGTATATAGAGGGTCTATACAAGGGCGATATACTTGAGGATAACATTATGGAAATGGAAGAGGATGTAGATGAAGGTGAAATGGGAGATATGATACTGCGTGATGAGTCTGACAGAGCACTGAAAGACCCAAGTCGAAACAAGGCCCCGGGAGTAGACAACATTCCATTGGAAGTACTGACAGCCTTGGGAGAGCCAGTCCTGACAAAACTCTACCATCTGGTGAGCAAGATGTATGAGACAGGCGTAATGCCCCCAGACTTCAATAAGAATATAATAATTCCAATCCCAGAGAAAGCAGGTGTTCACAGATGTGAAAATTACAGAACTATCAGTTTAATAAGTCACGGCTGCAAAATACTAACGCGAATTCTTTACAGACGAATGGAAGAACTGGTAGAAGCCGACCTCGGGGAAGATCAGTTTGGACTCTGTAAAAATATTGGAACACGTGAGGCAATACTGACCCTACGACGTATCTTAGTAGATAGATTAAGGAAAGGCAAACCTATGTTTTTAGCATTTGTAGATTTAGAGAAAGCTTTTGACAATGTTGATTGGAATACTCTCTATCAAATTCTGAAGGTGGCAGGGGTACAATACAGAGAGCGAAAGGCTATTTACAATTTGTACAGAAACCAGATGGTAGTTATAATAGTCGAGAGACATGAAAGGGTAGCATTGGTTGGGAAGGGAGTGAGACAGGTTTGTAGCCTCTCCCTGATGTTATTCAATGTGTATATTGAGCAAGCAGTAAAGGAAACAAAAGAAAAATTCGGAGTAGGTATTAAAATCCATGGAGAAGAAATAAAGGCTTTGAGGTTCGCCGATGAAATTGTAATTCTGTCAGAGACAGCAAAGGACTTGGAAGAGCAGTTGAACGGAATGAACAGTGTCTTAAAAGGAGGATATAAGATGAACGTCAGCAAAAGAAAAACGAGGCTAATGGAATATAGTCGAATTAAGTCGGGTGATGCTGAGGGAATTACATTAGGAAATGAGACACTTAAAGTAGTAAAGGAGTTTTGTTAGTTGGGGAGCAAAATAACTGATGATGGTCGAAGTAGAGAGGATATGAAATGTAGACTGGCAATAGCAAGGAAAACGTTTCTGAAGAAGAGAAATTTGTTAACATCGAGTATAGATTTAAGTGTTAGGAATTCGATTCTGAAATTATTTGTATGGAGTGTAGCCATGTATGGAAGCGAAACATGGACGATAAATAGTTTGGACAAGAAGAGGATAGAAGCTTTCGAAATGTGGTACTATAGAAGAATGCTGAAGATTAGTTGGGTTGATCATATTACTAATGAGGAGGTATTGACTAGAATTGGGGAGAAGAGAAATTTGTTGCACAACTTGACTAGAAGAAGGGATCGGTTGGTAGGACATGTTCTGAGGCATCAAGGAATCACCAATTTAGTATTGGAGGGCAGCGTGGAGGGTAAAAATTGTAGAGGGAGTCCAAGAGATGAATAAACTAAGCAGATTCAGACGGTTGCAGTAGGTAGGTATTGGGAGATGAAGCAGCTTACACAGGATAGTGTAGCATGGAGAGCTGCACAAACCATTGCTGTTTCTGTGGGTTAAAGTAACCAGTGCCCACTGCATTACACAGGTCGGTATCCCCGTGGTACTGCCACTTCTTTGACGGGAAGGTGATGTGCATTTTCAGTGAGACGATGCATGGTCACATAACGCTGCTGCTACCCAACATTTTCTTTATGGTGTACAGCAACTGCTCTGACCAACAACACCACCGGGCATCTCGCCAACTGAACACATACGGGACGTACTGAAGTGGGAACCGTCTCGTCCTCCAGAGCCCAGAAGAATGATTGCCGCATTATAACAAAAGGCGCAAGATGCTTGGAACAACCTACTAAAAGATCCCACTCGGCATCTTTGTGATCGTTTGCGGGCGAGTATACACTCCTGCATTGCTACCAGGGAGTACGAGAACGTTCTTAATAGAATCATAACTATTGATGAGAAGTGGGTCTGCGGTTATGTTGCGATCAAGGTTCAATCTTCACAGTGGGTCCGGAAAGGTTCTCCAAGACCGAAAAAAGTTCGTCAGGTCAGGTCAGGTCAAATGTCAAAGCCATGCTCATAGTATTCTTTGACTTTGGAGGATTAATTCATCATAAATTCGTGCCATAGGGATAGACTGTACTATCAGGACGTGTTGCAACGCCTGTGAGAAAACTTGACAAGGCAACGGCTGAAATGCGGCGGAACAATCATGGCTCTTGTATTACAATAACGCACTCGCACATTCGTCCCTGTAGATGCGTGACTATTGCACCAAAAACGAAATCACTGTATGGCCCCATCCTCCGTACTCTCCAGACCTGGCCAATGTGAACTTTTATTATTTCCAAAGTTGAAAACTCGGTTGAAAGGACGAAGATTTGCGACGGTAGACGAGGTAAAAGAAAATTTTCGAGGACGGCGCTTCGCGCGGTCTAGCAGGCGGCATACCAAGACTGCTTCCGGAAGTAAAAACGGCGTTGGGAGTGGTGTGACAATTGCGGAGGAGAGTATTTCGAAGGAGACCATGCACAATAAGGAAAACGTAAGCGCAGAAAAATTTTGTGGACAGATTTCCAGAATTTTCGAACAGACCTGTGTATTGATGTTACTTTTTGGGCAGCCTTTGCTGTGACATGTGTGTTTCTATTGGTCTGAATTTATTATACTCTCTTAAGATGATGAACTGTCTGTCACATCACTTGTTAATAAAATGGCCTTAATCTTACTGGTACTGCATTTGTTGTCCGACAGTGTAGAAATGTAATTCACAATGAGATGTGTTCAAGGATCAGTGCATTTCCTAAATACTTGCGTCTGTCGTTGGAACCTTCGTGAAATGAGCACAATTATATAGGACAAAAGTGACGTAATGGTTAGCTCAAACAGATTTTGGTTTCCAATTTAGGAGTCTCGAGTCCCATCAAGAGCAAATTTCTTTACATTTTCAAATTTGGTCACGTTCAGATATGAGATGACATACGCCGATGAGTCGAAACATAATGACCGCTGTCCTCTGAAAGACTGACTGGCGGCTTTTGGCGGTGCAGACACGAGACGCGGAAAGGAAAGTTTGTACGCGGAGAAGAGACGGATGTGGAATCATTCTAGCGCCGATACGTGCCGCATGTATCTAAGTCTACTGACATGAGCGACTCTGACAAATTAAATTTCAAAATGACAAAGAGCAGCACTCAGTCGCAGTTTCCGTTCCAGCTTTATTAGAGTAAATTCAGATTTCGGCTAGTAACTAGCCATTATTAGTGCACTTTTTCGGAGTTGTTATACATGCCTTAGCACTTCTACAGCTGTTGCTGCGGCTCTTGTTACACTTCATTAAAGCGCTCTAGTCTGTTATTCCAAATACAATTATTAAATTTTGATAGGAATGTGAAGAAGCAGATCACAGGAAATTAATGACAGAAAATTAAACAGTAAGGCAATTGTTTTACGTTACATACATTTATATTTCTTTTCAGCTGCCATTTTCATACTTGTTGTACCTCCTGTACGCCTTTTCTGATTGGCTCTGCAGGCCTGCAAACGCTTAGTAACCCACGTCAGCCTCTGTTAAAAATAATTTTTATGTTAAACACACACACACACACACACACACACACACACACACACACACACAAACTGCTTAAGGCTTGCCAACTGAAATACCTATAAATGAACAGACACACACAGTCCGCTTGGGTGATGAGGTCAGTCGTAAGATCACGTTATGTAGATGAAAATGTCAGAAACTGTAGAAAGTTGCAGATATGGGCTTATCCCATTCCGCTCTTGACTCGAACCGTATTTAACTTAGTTTTCAGATGATGCTGTCATTTAATGTCGTGTAAAGTCATCAGATGATCAAAAACTATTTCAAAATGATTTAGATAAGATATCTGTATGATGCGACAAGTAACGTTGAAGTAATCAAACAGAGTAAAGAAAAGTGAAGTAATCCACTAGAGTACTAAAAGGAATCAGTTAAATGTCCGTTACACGATAGATCACACAAATTTGAGAGCTGTCAGTTCAACTAAATACAGGGATTACAATTACGAGTAACTTATATTGGAAAGATCACATAACTAATTTTGTGGTGGAAGCAAACCATAGACTGTGATTTATTTTCAGAACACTTAGAAAATGTAACAAGGCCACTAAACAGCATGATTACACTACGCTTGTCCGTCCTCTGCTGGAGCAGTGCTGTGTGGTGTGGGATCCGCATCAATTAGCGTTGACGGAGGACATCGAAAACGTTCAAAGAAGGGCAACTCGTTTTATATTGCCGCGAAATAGAGGAGAGTGTACTACGGATGTGATACGTCAACTGGAGTGGCAATCATTAAAACAAGGGCATTTTTCGTTGCGGCAGCTTTCTTCTCAGAGCGTGAAAATATTTTTTTGGCACCCAACTACATAAGGAGATACGGTCATCGTAATAAAGTAAGAGAAATCAGAGCTCGCAAGGAAAGATTTAAGTGTTCATTTTTTATCACACTCACTGATCGAGGGTGAAACGGTAGGAAACTAGCTTGAAGGTAGTTCGATGAACCCTCTGACAGGCAGTTAATTGTGAATTGAAGAGTAGCCATGTAGATGCAAAATTATTGTCGAGCCAGTTGCTTGCCTGGGTCACAGTGCAGTAATTATACATTACGTGACTTTTCGGATATATTTACAGTACGTTTTATACAATTGTGTTCCACGTGGCAAATGTTAGCTTTTTGTTCGATTAGCGTCTTTGTTAAAATATATGATGGGCTTATTTCAATAGTGGTACACGTCCATTACCTCCTCTTTTCTGTCTATAGTGCTTCTGACATTGAAGGTCCAAACAAACAGAAAGAAGGGTTCATCTCTAGCAAGGAGCCATATGCTTGAATATTTCTCTTATCTCAACTGCAGATTTTTCAGCGCTCATTTAACTTTAGGACTCTGTATCTCAGAATGAACAAAAGTGGACTTGTACCACTATTCAAATAAGCCCTTCATATGGGGATCATTGTCTGGTTTTCATTGGTCATCCGAGCACATCAGCGGCTTGTCACATAAAATCTCCACTCATTTTATAATTTTATGGGAATTCTTATGAATATGGAGCACATTCCTGACTTTTGTTAATGTATGGTTCTGTACGGCCTCTTGGTCTGTTAGAGCGCCATTGTATGTGTTATTTATGAGCTTTTGTGTGTACTTTCTGTATAATAACCGAGTTTAAATTAACGCTTTCACGAATTATCTTTCGCATTAATCCTCCTGTCTTTGATTTTCGACCGCACATGCGCTCATTCAAACTTTGTTTATGAAATCACAAGCGTCACCTGGAATGCGTGTGGAATATTTCTTGAACTGCCTTCAGCAGCACCACTATTTTCTAATTTTATTTGCAATTTTCTGCTAATGGAAGTGAGAGTGAATTGCAGTGATCTACAAGACATGTGCTGTAGCCAAGAATATTGCGAGAGTTTGTTTTCAAACGAGCCATTTTCCATTTGTTAGGTGATAGGAAATACAGTGTGCAGTCACGTTTGCATGGCACATATCACTTTTATTGGGAAGATATGTGAACGCTGGTGGGTTGTGGTAAATTAATGGAAGATAGTTTTGTATCCCGCCGAGAAGGCGGCGCTTGGGTCTGCTCCTGAAAACTGAAAGGTTGCCCGAATGAAAGAAGTCAGTAGGAGCAGGAAAAGGTAATACACGTCGGTACTGCAAGAAAGTAAAAGTGGTTTACTGGTGCGTGAATATATACAGGGCATACACAACTGTGTGATGATGAGCAAGCCTTAAGCCCGTCGTAAGTAGAGCAAAGTATATGAAGCGAAGCTGAAGCGAAGTGTCCCGGCCGTCTGCTCATGATCAAATGGGGTAGAATCTACAGCGGTGCTCGTAGAGCTGAACAGCGCCTGCTGGAGGGCGCTGTCGTCGGTGTCTGTCGTAGTGCCAACCTAAGAACTTGCCCCTACGCAGTGGCATCGTAGCTATCGATACCACAGATAGAGTGCTTACAGTTTGTCTTGATGCTGTGTACGTACACAGCAATACCACTAAAGACAGTCACTACTCCGGGCAAGTCACTCGCACTTCGGACGGCGCTCACCAGGCGGGACTATGTTCTGCTTCCGCAACACATCCAGCGGCGCGTCTAATCCATCTACAGACAATGTTTCCCTTTGCCACAGAGAGGGTTGTCAACTATGGATTAGTTCGCGACTGCCAACTGCCACTGTGGATGGGGAGCCATCCACCATGTGGATGGGGAGCCATCCACCATGAGTTACAACAGACGACGCGCCGCCGACACCCGCCAAATGCCGCCATGGCTCCGCCTCCATTTCCTGCAGTTACACTGCGGAGATAGTTCTGGCAGTTCTGTTAAGAAGCTACAACAATTGCGTCTCTTCTACAGACGGTTACGAAGTTATGTAGTGACTGCAGTTCTGAGGTAGCAGTCGGAACAATAAGGTTAACACTTTGGCGACCAAGCCCTAACATACCTCGGGCCACAATGCTGTGTTCAAAGGATCATGCCCCAGAATATGTCGGGCTGCGATTTTCATGAAACGCGAGCTATCTATAGCTATAAAGGTAGGCTGATTTCGTATGAGAACAATGTACAGCCGTCTCACTGTCTCTTGACAGATGCTGCCTTCTGTTGTTAATTTCTAGAATTAAGCCGGAAAAAAAATACAGTTAAGGAGGTAAGTGTTACCGCATCAGATTGAGTCTTTGAGTGTTCGCGTTGTGGTGGTTTCCATCCGTGTATTTCGTTAGGTTATGCACTTTGCTGTAATTCTGCTAAAATATGACAATTCTGCTGTGTGAGCAAGAGGAAGAATTCAACGACTCTGGATAATAAGAAGAAATAAACAAGGTGATTCAGTCAGAAGAGGATTCTTTTTCAATTAAGCCAGTCTGCTAAGATTTTATGTTGCTAATATTGTTGCTACAGATATTTCGTTTTTCCTTCGTCACTTTTTTTTGTAGATGAATCTTATGACAAAGAAGTATTCAACACACATTGCTAAGAGTAGTTTGGAGAATACGCGACATTTTACTGGCAAAACAACCGGGAAAGGAACAAGCTGGAATCGCCCTGTTTGCAGCATACCTTTCTGCCTGCCAGAATACTTCAGATTTTTTCTATACCAAAAAAACATATGTGAAGTTTCTCAGGACCTCACCTTGCACGTATCCTTTCGAAGGACAGTTCTACGTTCCGTGATCATTACCATAAAATATATAACTTATCGGAGAAGTAAAATAAATCTGAAAATAAACCTTGAAGCTTGGTCTTCTTTAGTGTGTTTTATGTTTTAGAACGTATCAAACACAAATCAGTCGGTAACATTTCAAATAATGATATAAATGTTTTATTTTCTGGAACAGAAATATTTATAAGTGGCTAGACCCGAACATGTTAACTACGAGTGTCTGAAAAGCACTTTCAGGTCTAGTGACTAAATCGTCGACTGCCAAGGGGCAGCTAAGTTATTTCGATTCAGTTGTGTTTGGCGTAGGCCTCCAATGACTTGCATCCAGCAGCTACTATGGAAGTTAAGTGCATTTATTGTAAATAGTCAATGTTGATAAATTTATGCTTTTAAATTGTATGGCCACATTTATTTTGTAATGCCATCCTGTCACAGTCGTGCATGTTAAGATACTGATAGCTTGCGTATACTGCCACATTACAGAGAACAATAGTAGGAATTTCATTTTTGTTTCATCCGTGTGCGTTTGGGTTGAATTTATGGTAAAATTCAGTTACAATCCAACATTTATTTAACTTATTTTAAATGTGTGTTTATTATTTTATTGAGCTTTGATAGTTGATTTACTACGACGTATTTCACTAAAACAGTGGTATCGTTTTATTGTTCATTCATAGATCAAATATCATAGAACGGGTAATGTTTTATGGGCATTAAAGCCGGAAAAATATTATGCTATGTGCTCATGGGTTAAAATTAGAAAGTGTTGGCTGCATTCCTGTTCTAGGCGCGCAGTCCGGAACCACGCGACTGCTACGGTCGCAGGTTCGAATCCTGCCTCGGGCATGGATGTGTGTGATGTCCTTAGGTTAGTTGGGTTTAAGTAGTTCTAAGTTCTAGGGGACTGATGACCACAGTAGTTAAGTCCCATAGTGCTCAGAGCCATTTGAACCATTTGAAGCTGCATTCCTGCAGGCTAGTATTCCGAAAACTAGATCGCAAATATGAGACAGTGGCACACTTTCTCTCCAGTAATCATGCTTCGCGAAGTACTCAGGTGAAATAAACAGTTATTATTTCATGTTTTCCCCATGTTATTATTGTTCTTTAGAGATTAAATTACTTGTCGTAATCGGTGTACAAGTAACTTCAGTTACGGTATTTGATATCATTTTATCAGGTACTTGGCAGTCTAGGAAGGGTTTTACTGATTGGAACTACTATTTAGATTCAGTTTAGAGGTGTCGCTCCGTTTAGCGTCTAACGTTTCCAGCGTTTGCGCTACAGATAACACAAATTTCTCGTCATGATAATGTCAAAAATTAGACTTCCTTTTTCTGCTTTCATTCACCAATGTCATATTCTGAGGTAACTCATCAGTGAGGAAAAAGGTATTATACTGAAGTGGCTAATAACGATAACATGAACATGTTACAGAAAAATGTTTAAACAGCTGGGCATACTGACTACAGGATCACAGTACTTATAGTCCCTTATGAAGGCTGATGTCAATAAGTAATAACATTCATAAATGAATTCCATCATATTGCGCTTTTGGCTGTAACCGTTTGTGTGGTGCTAGTGCACAATCGGCATACGTGCCGTTGTCAACAGTAAAATTCGATGCAGTATCACGGAATAAAAACAGGTTGAAAATAAGCGTTGGTACCTCAGCTACAACCAACAAAGGAAAATGACGCCGTTTCAAGAATTTAGAGAGTCTGTAGATCCGCATTACAAAAAGTTATTCATAAATATAACATAATACACTGAAGAGCCAAAGAAAATGGTACACGTGCCTCATATCGTGTATGGCCCCCGCGAGCAGGCAGAAGAGCCGCAACAAGACGTGGCATAGACTCGATTAATGTCTGAAGTAGCGCTGGAGGGATCTAACACAATGAATCCCGCAGGCCTTTCAAATCTGTAAGAGTACAAGCGGGTGCAGATCGCTTGTGAACAGCGCGTTGCAGGGATTCCCAGATACAAATAACACTAGCTCAGTACAATTCCGCGTGCAACGGACACTTCCAACGTACTTGCCGCTGCCAACCGACCGCGTGGTGAAGAGATACCGGGGCTGGACTTCAGTTAAGTAGTTTGCATTCGACATGGTACCACGGTACTATGGGTTTTAATTGTAATGTTGACTGTTCCTTACTCAGGCATGTTATAGTAATTTTATGCTTCTGAAGAGGACTAAATTAATTTATCTGAAACCTAGTAAAGACCAGTAAATTTGTGCAACTGAGGCTGATTCTTCAAAATATTAATCTATCACATTTGCTGCGGGGCTGCAATATGCTAAAAATTCTTACATCCCAGATACTCTCAACAATGTTCATGTCTGGAGAGTTAAGTGGCCAGCGGAAGAGTTTAAACTTAGAAGAGTGCTCTTGGAGCCACTCTGTAGCAATTATTATGCCGGCCGCGGTGGTCTCGCGGTTAAGGCGCTCAGTCCGGAACCGCGCGACTGCTACGGTCGCAGGTTCGAATCCTGCCTCGGGCATGGATGTGTGTGATGTCCTTAGGTTAGTTAGGTTTAAGTAGTTCTAAGTCCTAGGGGACTGATGACCACAGATGTTAAGCCCCATAGTGCTCAGAGCCATTTGAACCAACCATTTGTAGCAATTATGGAGGTGTGAGGTGTCGCACTGTCCTACTGGAAATGCCCAAGTCCGTCGGAATGAACAGTGGAAATGAATGGATGCAGATGATCAGACACGAAGCTTACGTACGTGTCACCTTCAGAGTCGTATCTAGATATATCAAGGGTCCCACATTACTGCAACTGCACACGCCCCACACAATTACAGAGCCTCCACCAGCTTGAACAGTCCCTTGCCGACATGCAGGGTCCATGGATTCATGATGTTGTGACTTGGCAAGACAGCCAAGCCACTAGGAGAGGAAGCCGAAAGGCACGCGTTTAAGATCACGCAGGCTGGCGTGAGGTCTGGAACAGGTAAAGTAATTGTATTAGCAAAAGAAGGTACGTAGCTTCTGAAATACTTAACTTTAATCCATAATTGGTGAACATCGGTCTGACGGTACATGAATCACAAGATAAATAGCAAATGATAATGGCGCCTTGCTAGGTCGTAGCAAATGACGTAGCTGAAGGCTATGCTAACTATCGTCTCGGCAAATGAGAGCGTAATTTGTCAGTGAACCATCGCTAGCAAAGTCGGCTGTACCACTGGGACGACTGCTAGGAAATCTCTCTAGACCTGTCGTGTGGCGGCGCTCGGTCTGCAATCACTGATAGTGGCGACACGCGGGTCCGACGTATACTAGCCGACCGTGGCCGATTTAAAGGCTACCACCTAGCAAGTTTGGTGTCTGGCGGTGACACCACACATGAGGTTGTCTTCACACACGTACACGTCCATCCGATCGATACAATTTGAAACGAGACTCGTCCGACCAAACAATATGTTTCCAATCATCAACAGCGCAATGTCGGTGTTAAGGGGACCACGCGAGGCCCAAAGCTTTTGTGTCGTGAAGTCATCAAGGTTACACGAATGGGCCTTCGGCTCCGAAAGCCCATATCGATCATGTTTCGATGAATGGTTTGCACGCAGTACTGTTGTTGATGGCCCGCCATTAAAATCTGGAGCAATTTGCAGAAGAGTTGCACTTCTGTCACGTTGAACGACTCTCTATAGTCGTCGTTGGACATGTTCTCTCAGGATCTTTTTTCAGCCGCATCGATGTCGGAGATTTGATGTTTTACTGGATTCCTGATATTCATGGCACACTCGTCAAATTTTCATATGGGAAAACCGCCACTTCATCGCTGCCTCAGAGATGCTGTGTCCCATCGCTCCTGCGCCGAGTATATCACCACGTTCAGTCTTGTAACCTGCCATTGTAGCAGCAGTAACCGATCAAACAAATGCGCCAGACACCTGTTGTCTTATATAGGCGTCGCCGACCGTAGCGCCGTATTCTGCCTGTTTACATATCTTCGTATTTGAATAGGCATACCTATACCAATTTCTTTGGCGCTTCAGTATATAAGTAAGAATTACAGTGCTTGAGACTACACGTGAAGCATCCAGAAGAGGAATAGAAAAGGAAATAAAACTTCACAGTTTGGTAGCGTATGTGAAGTAGTTTTTGTGATTTACAATATGGAGTGTGATTTACAAAGAACTTGGCAGTGTGAGCCTACTTAGCATTGTGAAGTTGCATCGCCTGAGGCTTGTATGCATGCAGTATTTCGGTTGGGAAGGGTGTCAGAACGGCGTTGTACTCTCTCCTGGGATAAGTTGGCCCACAATTGTTGTAACTGGTCCTTGATGTCCTAGTACTGGCTCCAGGAACGAATAGACGTCAGAGCTGGCCCAATGCATGCTTTATCAGCGACGAACCTGCAGATCTTGCTGACCATGGGAATCCACGTCATGCAGACCATTGATAGAGACGAGTGCTATGTGTGTACGAGCATTGTCCTATTAAAAATGATACCGCCATAATGTCACATGTGTATTAACGCACGATGACGCAGGATGTCCGCGGCGCAACATTTTCCCGCCAGAGACCTGAAGTTACATCCGACGGCTCCCCACGCGATGACGCCAGGGGTAACACCACTGAAAATTTCCAACACTGGAAGAATTGTTCTTCTCTCCAAGTCGCCACTAAATTCGGTAAAGTGATCACTGAACACAATGCGATGTCGTTCACCAGCAGTCCATCCTTTCTGGTCGCGTCACCACTCCATACGCAGCGGTCTGTGTCATGACAACACCAGCCTACGAATGGACGGCAATTCGGTAACCCGGCTGCTTATAGTCTCTGACCAATGCTTTGGTATGACATAGAACGCCACAGAAAGTGTGTTACATGTTCTCGGTTGGCAGACATATATGTGGAAGGATTACTGTCTGTTTGGAGAACAGTACAGCGACCCTCCCTTGTGGTGATCAGATGTAGTCGATCAGAGCCTTGACGACGAACATGCCTGCCCTCTCGCTCCCACCCAGTCCAGCAGCTGGCCGCTGTCTCATCCGAATGCCCCAGAAATATTGCAAGATTTCACTGGCCGGCAAAATGGAGATCTGTCAGGTGGTGATAACTGCGTCTCACTCAAGGACGCGGCATCTGTGTCCTTCACAGTGATCAGTAAACATGTGACGCTGTTCACTCAGCTTACACGCCTTACCATGTCTAGTAACAACACTTAAAGTGAACAAGAGTAATGCATTCTGGTGAGTGTTCTATCTCTGACACATAATTATAACTCTAATCATTTACATACCCACTGATGATGTGTACAGACTTACATTGACATCCGACCTTGCCTTCTGGGTGAGGTGATGAAAGGGGATAAGAGACAACAAATTCAAACACAAAATGAGATCGTATCTGCTTGACGAATCCATCTATTCAACATAAGAATTTCTGAATGTGTATTGAGAGAGAGAGAGAGAGAGAGAGAGAGAGAGAGAGAGAGAGAGAGAGAGAGAGAGAAAGAAAGGGAGGGAGAGTCTGAAGTTAAAAAATGGTCATGCACGAGTAGGACTCGCACACTGATGATGGTGATATCGTGATGACTGGGTGTTGTGTGATGTCCTTAGGTTAGTTAGGTTTAAGTAGTTCTAAGTCTAGGGGACTGATGACCATAGATGTTAAGTCCCACAGTGCTCAGAGCCATTTGAACCATTTGATGGTGATATTTGGTTTGTGGGTCGCTCAACTGCGCGGTCATCAGCTCCCATACAATGTCCCAATTTTTACAGAGTCCAATTGTTTTACTCAGGCCAGTCTAGCCACTGTCATGAATGATGATGATGAAATGATGAGATCACAAACACCGAGTCCCCGGGCAGAGTAAATCCCCAACCCGGCCGGAAATCGAAACCGGAACTCACGCACTGAGTGCTCAATACAAACTTAATTACGTGTATAGACAGTTCATGCCTTCGAGGAATTGAGAGTCTCGACCATTTTTGCCTGTTATCGACATTGCTACTGGAAAGATATCGGTACCAGGGACTCCAAGATTTTCGAGAATGACTTAATTTCAATAATATAAACGTGACATTAAGTCATACAGGAGGCAGGCGACCATTGTTGTAATAATCAGAATTTCTCCATTCAGGCTGGGTCGCGATGGTCAAAGCCAAACATGGGGCAAGGAATTAATCTATTTTTCATAAGACGCATTTCGGAATTCATGCATCATCAGACATCCAGGAGCGATTGTTGCACGTAGATATGGCGTTTCAAGTTGGATATGAAACAAATATACGCAGACTAGTGTGCGAATGTTCGTTTCAGATACAACTTGAAACGCCATACATAAGTGCTGTAATCGCTTTTGGACATCTGATGGTGCAAAAATTCCGAAACGCGTCATTTGAGGAACAGAGTGATTCGTTGCATCATGTTTGACTTTTACCATTGCGACCCAGTCAGCACGAATGCAGAACTACTGATTGTTTTATGTAATTTCAAGTTTCACGTCGGGTAGCAAATAACAAAAAAAAATATTTCTTTCGTGTGATTTAGTTACAAATTAACAATTTTTGGAATTTTTTTCCTTTACTTGAACTGTGAAAGCTTACTTCTTGCCATACTTAATGATTCTACGTCAAAGGTAAGTATCCTATTGTTTTTGATGACTGAGTTTGCGAGTATCAAAATTTGTGACATAAGTAGGCGTATCTTTTGACTGCATTGATTTACAAGCTTCAATTTTTTTTACACAGTCAAGGGACCATAGACCTTAGTACGTGACATGAAAAAAAATAAAAAAATGGTTCAAATGGCTCTGAGCACTATGGGACTTTACTTCTGAGGTCATCAGTCCCATAGAACTTAGAACTACTTAAACCTAACTAACCTAAGGACATCACACACATCCATGCTCGAGGCAGGATTCGAACCTGCGACCATACCGGTCGCTCGGTTTCAGACTGTAGCGAATAGAACCGCTCGGCCACCCCGACCGGCCGTGACATGAAATTCAACGTGTTAGGTTTATTCGTTGCTGAATGAAAGGGGCTTAACAGATGGACGGACAGACAGACAGAGAGTCAGATAAAAATGAAAAAAATTTTTTTTACTATGATCTAATCACAAACTTACAGTTTCCGGTTGTAGTTTGAAACCTTGCTTCTTGCCAAATTTAATGATTCTAGGCCAACCCTAAAAGTTTTGATGAATGAGTTTGCGAGCACTAAAATATGTAGCATGTGCCGTATCTTTTGATTGCAATGGCTGAAAAGCTTCAACGCATTAAAACACCAAGGGACCGTGGATCTTTCTTGTTACGTCCAATGGTTTCCAACAGTCAGACAAACTGACAGACTAACGGACGGGTAACGAAATGATGGTATAAGGGTTCTGTTTCCACCGACTGAAGCACGAAACCGTAAAGATCAGTGTATGTAAGAAAAATGAAATAGCTTCAGACACACATAAGCGGTCAGCATGTTTCCACTGATAAGGAAAACTCGCTACTGAACATCCCTCAGATTAAATGATAAGATGGCCCAGAGGATAGCCCGTCAAAAACTGGACACAGATCAAGCGTGAAAACAGGAAGAAGGTGTACTGAACTGTGAAAAAGGAGGCAAAACAGAAACAGTGAACGGTCCAAGCTCAGGACTTGCAACATTTAGCGAATCTGAATAGCCACTGCATCGTGGTTATGTGATCACGGTGTTTCTCTGCCAAGAGACAGACAGAGAGTCGTGTCCAAATCTCCCTCGTGCCCCATTCTTTATTTTTAATTTTTTTGCACATTTTAAGCTTGTATGGGTGACTGATTTTATTTTTATTCTTTCTTACAGTTCAGTACACCTTCCTCTGGTTTTCATATTTTATCTGCGTTCCGTTTTTGACGGGATAACCACTCGACCATTTTACCACTAAATCTGAAGTGGGCGCGATGGGGAGTTTCCTTTGTGAGAAAGCTTCGAAGAGAGGGGTCGCAGTTATGATCCATGAAACATTCGAACAACTAACTAAGCAACGTTGGCGACGTCAGAATGGCCCCGCCCACTACACATCGCAGTTGACGTCACTGGTAAGCGGCCAGCATACCGCAGCCGTGGGCTGCGCTGCGCTGAGCAGCACACAGTTGGCGAGGCCCCTTCACGTGTCAGCATTTCGGAACGTGGATTTGCGTCATCGGGTCGCGATGATACGCCGCAGCTTCCAGCCCGCTCTGGCGGCTTCGCAAGTGGCCCTCGGCGGCCGCGTCCAGGAATATCGCCCGCCTGGCCTCGCTATATTTACCCGCCGCAGCCGATGTTCGATAATCGCCGGGAGCCAATCCAGTCGCCTCCGCGGCCAGGCCTGCCCTGGAGTACTCTGGTCCGCGCTGGAGAACGTGCCAGCGCCGCAGCTGCGGAGACTAGCGAGTGACGCAGAATATACTGCGTTTTATGAGCAGAGCTGCATCGTGCCCTGTTAAAGTTTTAGCAGCTATAGGAGGTCAAAAATACTGGACCTAGCCGAAGCCTGTTACCAGGGGCTGGATATTGGGGAGTTACATAAGCTCCCGTTACGGTGTGCTATTTAATACAGGAAGAGTCATTACAGGCCATTGATTACTTACGTGTGTGCACTGCATAATGCTTACTATAATTCATCGTTCAATAAAGCACGGGCCAGGAGATGCTGGTGAAATGACACACACTGCTAGGGTTAACTTTTAATTTCAAAAGGCTTTCTCAATAATAAACCTTTAAGTCTGGCATTTAAAAAATATTTCATAAAAAATTTCGAATAGCTGACAAATTTTCTTTATAAGACAACAATTAAAAAGAATTCTTTTAAATAGCTGGCAAATTTTCTCTATGTACAGGATATTGCAAGGTATGACGTTAACAACTTCCCAATAGTAAGATTTTAACTTGACGTATATATACACTACTGGCCATTAAAATTGCTACACCAAGATGAAATGCAGATGATAAACGGATATTCCTTGGACAAATATGTTATACTAGAACTGACATGTGATTACTTTTTCACACAATTGGGTGCATAGATCCTGCGAAATCAGTACCCAACCACCTCTGGCCGTAATATTGGCCTTGATACGCCTGGGCATTGACTCAAACAGAGCTTGGATGGCGTGTACAGGTACAGCTCCCCATGCAGCTTCAACACGATACCACAGTTCATCAAGAGTAGCGACTGGCGTATTGTGACGAGCCAGTTGCTCGGCCACCATTGACCAGACATTTTCAATTGGTGAGAGATCTGGAGAATGTGCTTGCCAGGGCAGCAGTCGAACATTTTTTGTATCCAGAAAGGCCCGCACACGACCTGCAACATGCGGTCGTGCTTTATGCTGCTGAAAAGTAGGGTTACGTAGGGATCGAATGAAGGGTAGAGCCACGGGTTGTAACACATCTGAAATGTAACGTCCACTGTTCAAAGCGCCGTCAATGTGAACAACAGGTGACAGAGACGTGTAACCAATGGCACCTCATACCATCACGCCGGGTGATACGCCAGTATGGCGATGACGAATACACGCTTCCAATATGCGTTCGCCGCGATGTCGCCAAACACGGATGCGACCATCATGATGCTGTAAACAGAACCTGGATTCATCCGAAAAAATGTTTTTCCATTCGTGCACCCAGGTTCGTCGTAGAGTACACCATGGCAGGAGCTCCTGTCTCTGATCAAGCGTCAAGGGTAACCGCAGCCATGGTCTCCGAGTTGATAGTCCATGCTGTTGCAAACGTCGTCGAACTGTTCGTGCAGATGGTTGTTGTCTTGCAAACGTCCCCATCTGTTGACTCAGGGATCGAGACGTAGGTGCACGATCCGTTACAGCCATGCGGATAAGATGCCCGTCACCTCAACTGCTAGTGATAAGAGGCCGTTGGGATCCAGCACGACGTTCCGTATTACCCTCCTGAACCCACCGATTCCACATTCTGCTAACAGTCATTGGATCTCGACCAACGCGAGTAGTAATGTCGTAATACGATAAACCGCAATCATGATAGGCTGCAATCCGACCTTTATCAAAGTCGGAAACGTGATGGTACGCATTTCTCCTCCTTACACGAGGCATCACAACGACGTTTCACCAGGCAAAGTCGGTGGAATGCTGTTTGTGTATGAGAAATCGGTTGGAAACTTTCCACATGTCAGCACGTTGTAGGTGTAGTGACCGGCGCCAACCTTGTGTGAATGCTCTGAAAAGCTAAGCATTTGCATATCACAGCATGTTCTTCCTGTCGGTTAAATTTCGCGTCTGTAGCACGTCATCTGCGTGGTGTAGCAATTTTAATGGTCAGTAGTGTATATAAGACAACAATTAAATAAACTCTTTTAAATAGCTGGTAAATGTCTCTATGTAAAAAATGTTGCAAGGTATGATGTTAACAACTTCCCCATAATATGATTTTAAACTTGTTATATCTATAAGAGAACAATTCCTTAAAAAAAACCTTTAAGTAACTAGTTTGTACTAAAGCTAAAATAGTTGTCTCTCGCCAGTTAAACAACTTACATTACACCTGAAACTTCCTAGCAGATTAAAACTGTGTGCCGGACCGAGAGTCGACCTCGGGACCTTTGCCTTTCGCGGGCAAGTGCTCTACCGACTGAGCTACCCAAGCACGACTCACTCCCCTTCCTCACAGCTTCAATTCCGCCAGTACCTCGTCTCCTACCTTTCAAACTTCACAGAAGCTCTCCTGCGAACCTTGCGGAACTAGCACTCTTGGAAGAAAGGATATTACGGAGACGTGGCTTAGCCACAGCCTGGGGGATGTTTTTAGAATGAAATTTTCACTCTACAGCGGAGTGTGCGCTGATATGAAACTTACTGGCAGATTAAAACTGTGTCCCGAGTTCGAGTCTGGCTCCGGCACACAGTTTTAATGTGCCAGGAAGTTTCATATCAGCGCACACTCCACTGTAGAGTGAAAATTTCATTCTATATTACACCTGTCAGTTGGTACAAGATAAATGTGAATAAGCCAGCACACAAACCTTCACATTTAAGGCAGCTCCCAAAAAAATTTTCCTTAGCTCGGTGAGGGAGTGACACGTGTAAAGGGGCCCAAATCACAATAGGGGGAATAGTTATTGGTGGTCTACAGGACCACAGCAGATCAGCCGCAAAACTTCCATTACAAGCCACCACCTCCCAGAGTTACCGAATACCAGAAGATGTAACAAGGACGGTGCCTGCACAGACTCCGAACCACAGAGACACGCGACACCCACCCTAAATCACCCAATCGAAGTGTGAATGAAACGGCCCGACCAAGAAGCAATTACCACATTCCCGCGCACAGGCAAACGAAAACTGTGTTGGGAAGACCCTAACAAAACCACTGTTGGAGAAACTCATACGCTTCACTAGAACTTGAAAAACCCCGTCTTATATAACTAACTCTGTTACATAAAAACGGTACTCAACTTCTCACACTCTACCACAGCGCCGGGAACAAGTTGTACTTCCAAATGCTCGTCAGAGCCAACAGCTGCCAGTGGTTTCAACGGCCGATAAGAGGACATACAGTCCCACGCGCTGATCTCCTGCACCACGGCTTCCAAGCTTCATAAGCCACGTACATGTGGGTAAGGCAGACTTAGCCCCTGACAGCCAAGAGGTCGGACAAAGCACGTGGCGAGCAGTTGACGACCGCAAACAACAGGGCCCCGCTCGCGCCACCACCTCTCTCGGTCACCGCCCAGTACGTACTCCTCGATCGCCACGCGACCGTATACTTGCTCCACCTCCTGCCAGAAGGCGGTAGCGATCCAAACAGCGCGCCAAACCGAAAGCGCCACCGCGAACACTAGACGCGAAGCGAAAGCAATCCGCCTGGCGCGCTTTTCGAAGAGGCGGACATAGCTACGACTCAGATACGTTCTCAAATGAAAAACATGGCGTATAAAGTTCTTTGAACACGAGAGACAGTAGTGTCTTATTTGTGGCTGTTGTGGCTTTTAATCAGAAGGGTGGTATAACGCAGCTCATCGTTCCTCTTCATCTCCTGATAACTGACAGTTACGTCCTTTTGAACCTTCTTACTGAACTCATCCCTTTGTTTATCGACAACTTGTACCCTCCCCCCCTCCCCCCCCCCCCCCCACACACACACTTTCTTCCATTATCAAACTGACGATTTCCCCATGTCTCAGGATGTGTGCTATCAACCGATCCCTTCGTTTAGTCATAGCGTGCCATAAATTTATTCCTCTTCATTAATTATTCTACCCATCTAATTTTCATAATTCTTCAGGAGCAGCACATTTCAAGAAAGCCTCCATTTTCTCCTTGCCTAAACTGTTTATCGTCCACATGTCTATTCTATACAAGACTACACTCCAGACAAATAGAGGAGAGTGTTGTTCCTAGAAAGCAGTGTACGTAGGAATACACGACGTTTCTTGATCGGTACTTCAGTCTAGTGACTAATTTTAGAATCACTTGAAGGAATGCACAATGGAGACCGCCATTAGCAGTTTTCACCATTTTCTATTTTTTGTTGTTGCTAGACGTGAGGTTACATTTCGCACAGCATTTGTTAATATTTTGGGTTCTACGCATTTAACTGCTTTATGGTACGTTAAAGCCATTTGGAACACATTGTTAATTCTTTAGGTAGAGGATTTTATACTGAGTAAAACGCTATGTATGTTTAGAGCTGTTTATGGAACATGTGGACAGCTAAGCCATATTTCGTTCGTTATGTACCTTGAAAAAGAATAAGATATTTTACCGGAATACGTGATACTTTCAAATGAACTGAGTTTCTTTAACGTCTTAAACATTTGACATGTCTTCAAAATGGAATTTTCTATTAGTTACCAACAGCTTCTGTTTCAAAGTGTCTTGAACTTCTAACTGGTTTTTGATACTGCTTCTGCTTAATTTGATTTCACTTACCGATTTTTTGACGTGTTGAAGAGTTCTAATGTAACAAATAGACTACTAAATACAGTATTTACGAGATTTTCTCCATTGCAGCTCTTCTAAATTTCAATCGAATATTTGTTCCTAGGTACATGATCATGTTCTGCCAACGGCCTTGCCGCAGTGGTAACACCGGTTCCCGTCAGATCACCGAAGTTAAGCGCTGTCGGCCTTGGCTAGCACTTGGATGGGTGACCATCCGGTCTGCCAAGCGCTGTTGGCAAGCGGGGTGCACTCAGCCCTTATGAGGCAAACTGAGGAGCTACTTGATTGGAAAGTAGCGGCTCCAGTTCTCGGAAACTGACATACGGCCGGGAAAGCGGTGTGCTGACCACATGCCCCCCCCCCCCTCCCCCATATCCGCATCCAGTGACGCCTGTGGGCTGAGGATGACACGGCGGCCGGTCGGTACCTTTGGGCCTTCATGGCCTGTGCGGGAGGAGTTTAGTTGTGGAGCTTAGTTCTGCATGATCATGTTCTACTGTGGAACATATTTTTTGACATTTGAAAAGACCTTAATTTTCCGGAGTAATTTTTATAATTTCAATAAGACTAAAGCGAGTAAAAATGAATGTCATTATTTAAAAATTGAATGGGAAAATATATTGAACTTCTAACACAGGGCTGGAAGTGTGCCACGATACTATACAGTCTCCTTACTTGAGTAAAGACACTCCGATACTTAAATCTGTATTCAATGTTAGGAAATTTCTCTTTTTCACAAATGCTTTTCACGTTATTTCCAGACTGCGTTCTACATCCTCTATACTTCGGGCTTCGTGACTTATCTTGCTGTCCAATTAGCAAAACTGACCTACCAATATTCCCTCCAGCATCAACAGGTTTAATTCTACTACCCCCCATTCCTTTTTTTACTTCAATTTACGCCAAAATTATAACCCTCTTTCTAGTCGCTAACCATTCCAGTCAAATGTTCTTCCCAGTCATTTGGCGTCTCTGACATAACAACAAAATACATCAGCAACCCTCAAACTTTTATTTCCTGTCCCTGACCTTTAATTAGTTTCAATTTGCAATAAATTGCGTTCATTGTGAATAGGGTTTTAGAAAAAAGCATTTTGTTGCTATGCGATTAACTCCTACCACTGCGACCTAAATCCAATCAGATCGATATTCTTCTTTCTTCTACTTCACTTCTTGGAATAGGTTTCCTAGCGTCTTCCATCTACATAAATACCATTTCTTCCTTGGCC
This sequence comes from Schistocerca americana, assembly GCF_021461395.2. NCBI lineage: Eukaryota > Metazoa > Arthropoda > Insecta > Orthoptera > Acrididae > Schistocerca > Schistocerca americana. Next base: position 356,252,235 of record NC_060124.1, read on the forward strand.
TTCCGACGTTTAACCTCCCATACGACTGAAAACTAATGCTAATTTTGGATGTCTTGTATTCTCCAAAACATGTCCAAAATTAAACTCACCGAACTAAATGGTAGTCACTTTCTCAAGGCAGCACGCCGGTCACTTCCTAGCGCTGTAGATAGTGCAGAACTGCAGAACCGATACCAAGTGGTCATGTGATCACTGCTGACGCAAGTCATGCGATGACTGTTGTGTGTATGTCTGTCGGCTGCGTGGAATAAGTCCAGTAAAACGGAAATGCCGTGTGACTAGGGCCTCCAGTCGGGTAGACCGTTCGCCTGGTGCAAGTCCTTCGAGTTGACGCCACTTCGGCGACTTGCGTGTCTATGGGGATGAAATGATGATAAGGACAACACAACACCAGTCCCTGAGCGGAAAAATCTCCGGCACAACCGGTAATCGGACCCGGGCCGTTAGGTAAGACATTCCGTCGCGCTGACCACTCAGCTGCTAGGGGCGGATCAGTCCAATGAGTTGGCTCGTCATGCAGACATGACAGAATGGTAGGCAGTAACTATCTTGTTTCTGCGTGTCCACAACGTGAATCAAATTGCCTAGTTTATTAGTGTATTAACATGGAGTCCCTAACGTGTCTAGAAGGACAGTGTACCACTCAGTCATGTACCACAGCGTAGGAACATAGGTGGCAAGTAGATACAGTGAAAGGAGACGAGTGAAAATGCTTCTCAGGAATTGCTGGTATCAGGGAATGAAGGTCCATTTCAAACAGTTTCGAAGCGAACACTACGAAGGGGACCCTATGAAGACGTTTGGAGTCGTTTACCTCAGAAAAGGCCATTGCTTACAGCAACACATAAGGCTGGACGTTTACATTGTGTCAGACGATACAGAAATACCGTACATTAGCTGCCTTGAGGCGTATAGTGTGAACCCATGTGGCGATTTTGCCTCTTTCCGAATGGTGCAACGCGTTGTACACTGACGGCTTAATTGGGCGTTTAGCCGGAAGTATGTGTGTAAGTTTTATTTCAAGCCACAGTTTATTCCGAAATGTTTTGAGGGTGTTTTTCATAACATCACTTGGGCCGACTAATTCAGGTTACCGTGAACACGAACCAGGATCTTCATTTCAACATGGTCGGTGATTTTGTCCTATATAGTACATTTTCAGTATACTGCGGACATTCCCATCTCCCAGGGCGACGACAACCGTGTTTACTGGGCTGTACGCAGACGATCCTGGTTTGAGGAACACTCTTGCTGCCTGTAGCAACTCGACTGGCCCACTAAATCAAGCTTAATCCACCTAACATACACCATTTGATCAAAAGTACCCAGAAACCCCCAAAAACGTACTTTTATCATATTAGGTGCATTGTGCTGCCATCTACTGCCAGGTACTCCATATCAGCGACCTCAGTAGTCATCTGATATCGTGAGAGAGCAGAATGGGGCGCTCCGAGGAGGTCACGGACTTCGAACGTGGTCAGGTGATAGGGTGTCACTTGTGTCATACATCTATACGCGAGATTTCCACACTCCTATACATCCCTAGGTCCACCTCGTCTGTTGACTGACACAGACCGCCGACAGTCGTAGAGGGTCGTAATGTGTAATAGGCAGACATCTACCCAGACCATCACATAGGAATTCCAAACTGCATCAGGGTCCACTGCAAGTACTACGACAGTTAGGCGGGAGGCGAGAAAACTTGGATTTCATGGTCGAGCAGCTGCTCATAAGCCACACGTCACGCTGGCAAATGCCAAACGACACCTCGCTTGGTGTAAGGAGCTTAAACACTGGACGACTGAACAGTGAAAAAACGTTCTGTGGAGTGACTAATCACGGTACACAATGTGGCGATCCGATGGCAGGGTGTGGGTATGGCGAATGCCCGGTGAACGTCATTTGCCAGCGTGTGTAGTGCCAACAGTAAAATTCGGAGGCTTTCATGTTATGGTGTGGTCGTGTTTTTCATGGAGGGCGACTGCAACCCTTGTTGTTTTGCGTGGCACTATCACAGCACACGCCTACATTGATGTTTTGAGCACCTTCCTGCTTCCCACTGTTGAAGAGCAATTCTGGGATGGCGATTGCATCTTTCAAGACGATCGAGCAGCTATTCATAATATCGACCAGTGGCGGAGTGGTTACACGACAATAACATCCATGTAATGGACTGGCCTGCACAGAGTCCTTACCTGAGTCCTATAGAACACCTTTGGGATGTTGTGGAACGCCGACCGTGCCAGGCCTCAGCGACCGATATCGATACCTCTCCTCAGTGCAGCACTACGTGAAGAATGGGCTGTCATTCCCCAAGAAACCTTCCAGCACCAGGTTGAACGTATGCCTGCGAGAGTGGATGATGTCATCAAGGCTAAGGGTGGGCCGACACCATACTGAATTCCAGCATTACCGATGGAGGGCTCCACGAACTTGTAAGTCATTTTCAGCCAGGTGTCTGGATACTTTTGATCACTTAGTGTAGGAACAGAGGTAGTACATAGATTCTGCTTGCAATATTGAATATTATACAGCAGTCAACATCTTTGGAAAACGATGAGTGATTTAATCATCTATGACTGTTTTCAGCTGAGTATAGTGTACCTGAAGGAACTTGAGGACTCTTCCTTGCAGAATTGAGTTCATTATGAGTGACAGAGACGATGCCTAATTTTTTGTCCGGTGTGCTTAGCTTCAAATTGTAAACCACATGGGAGGAGAACCTTTGGAGCACCTAGCGATTTGGGACATAATTAAAAAAATATCTGCAAGAAATGCCAAAAATATTAGTTGAAAATTTTAAAGGGACTGACACTAAGATAATTAAAGAAGCAAAACTACTAGAGGTTAAAGCGTTTGGTCATGGTAGAAAAACTGGAAAAGGAGAAAGGCGTCATGTTGTTTTAAATGTAGCAGGAACTTAAAAAGTTTGTTATATGGATTGGACGTAAAAGTGATGATGAGGACGTCACATTTACAGAATCGGGTTGAAGGTCTACCGAGAGGACAACAGGATATTCTGTTAAACCAGATGAAACCTCCGTTGGGAGACAAGACTTATTAACAGACTCGACAAAATCTGCATCAACATATGTCGTACTCTATGTTAATGGGGAGACTTCCGCTACGGTCGCAGGTTCGAATCCTGCCTCGGGCATGGATGTTTGTGATGTCCTTAGGTTAGTTAGGTTTAACTAGTTCTAAGTTCTAGGGGACTAATGACCTCAGCAGTTGAGTCCCATAGTGCTCAGAGCCATTTGAACCATTTGAGGAGACTTCAAAAAGTGTAGGTGCTCAATGAAAGGTAGATTTCACATAAAGGTAAGACACTTTATTGATAAATAACTACTACCACGTGTACTACTATCTTCCCTTTTGTTATTTCACGTAACGCTCGTTCGACAACTGCATACGAGGTGCGGCTAGAAAAAAACCGGACTGATGCTGGAAAAAACATTTATTTACAATTATTTACAATTTCATGTTATCTCCTTCAATGTACTCTCCTCCTCGGTCTCTACACCGCTCCATACGAATTTTCCACTGTTCATAGCAATGCTGCAGATCATTTTCGGTAAGTCCATACATTACTTCCGTCGCTTTTTCTTTTACTGCTTCAACAGTCTCAAATCTAGTTCCTTTCAAAGCTGACTTGACTTTAGGGAAAAGAAAAAAGTCACAGGGGGCCAAATCAGGTGAGTAGGGTGGATGATCTAAGATGGGAATGTTGTGTTTTGCCAAAAACGTCTTCACTGACAACGCACTGTGAGCTGGGGCATTGTCTTGGTGAAGGATCCATGACTTTTTTCTCCACAAATCGCTCCGTTTTCTCCGTACTCGCTCACGTAGGGTAGCCAGGACGCTAATGTAGTAATGCTGATTCACTGTTCGTCCATCTGGTACCCAATCAATGTGCACAAACCCTTTGATGTCAAAAAAAACAATCATCATTGCCTTGAATTTCGATTTTGACATTCGTGCTTTTTTTTGTCGTGGAGAACCAGGAGTTTTCCAATGCATCGATTTTGTAAGAAGGTGGGATCACTTTCAATGTTTTCCAGGATGTCAGAACAAATCATTCTTCGGCGTTCCTTCTGTTCAATTGTGAGACACTTTGGAACCATTTTTAAACACACTTTGTTCATGTTGAAACTTTCATGAAGAATCTGCCTAACACTTTCCTTGTCAACTCCTGTTAACTCAGACGCTGCTCTGATTGTTAAACGGCGATCTTGTCGAACAAGTTTACCGATTTTTTCAATGTTTGCATCAGTTTTTGCTGACAATGGTCTGCCAGTGCGAGTGTCATCACTGGTGTCTTCGCGGCCATCTTTAAATCGTTTAAACCATTCAAACACTTGTGTTCGCGATAAACAATCACCGCCGTACACTTGTTGTAACATTACAAACGTTTCACTTGCAGATTTTCCTAGTTTGAAACAAAATTTGATGTTAACACGCTGTTCTTTCTGTACACTCAACATTTTCCGACGCACAGACAAAACGTCAACTACTTAAAACAGACGCCACGGGCAGACTGAGTGCAGGAGGCAGATGAAACTCGAGCAGTAGGCGGAGCGAGAGTCACGTGACAGGCCACCCGACTTTCAGCCTTATTGCATTCGTTTTATTGTTTCACCAGTACTAGTCCGGTTTTTTTCTAGCCACACCTCGTACACCCCAGTCCTAGTTCCGCGAGACTCACGCGATTTACTGACTACGGGAGAGCGCAGTCTTTCCCGTGCTGTTCTTTCACGACGTTTCCAGCTGATGGGTGTTATCAGCGAGCTGAAGTTACTATGTAACTAAGGAAAGTGGTTGACGGGTGTTGACACCACGAGTAGTTGACGATGTGTTGGGCGAGCACACCTCATCACAGAAGTGAACGTCGGAGGCTTTCCCGCAGGATAGGCGGTGATCTGCTGCATATATGACTACAGAGTACAGTGTTGGTGCAGGCACGTTTCGGAGCACACCGTTCAGTGCAGAATGTGTAGCTCCACAGCAGATGACCTCTACATGTTGACCCAATGACATTGTCAATCACAACTGGAGTGCATACAGGATCATCGAGAGACGATAGTCGACCGCGGATCAATGGAAACTTGTCGGTTTGTCGGACGAACCATGTATTTTATTACAGCTGTTAAAAAAATAAAAAAGAAGACCGCCCCACAGACGCAGGCTGATGGGGACATTATTATGATATGCGGACCATTCTTTCACCTAGTTTTCCATGGTGTCCGTTGTAGTAATGAAAGGCATCAAGGCAGCTGTGCAGTACCTTAACTGCCCGATGGCATTTTATGCTTGAAGCCCTTCCCGATGCCGATGGCACTTTCCAGCAAGATAACTGTCCGTGTCAGAATGCCAGAACCGGTCTACACTTGTTTCATGAGCATGATTGTGAACTCACGTTTATATCTCTGTCACAAAATTCGCTTTATGTTAACCAAATTAACATATGTAGGACGATTTCGGGGGCCAACTTCACGCCCAAAAACTACTGATCGGAAATTTATGGAACACGCGTAACCTGTGCGTAGACATCTCGTGCCACGTACTTCCGGCTAACCACCGAGGATTTTTCGAATCAATGCCACACATAATCTCCGTTGTATTACGTTCTACATATGGTTAATACGCTAATAAGCAGGTGGTCATATCGTTTTGTCTTAGCAGAGTATGCATGTACACCGATGCGCCAGGGAAACTGGTATAGGGATGCATATTCAAATACAGAAATATGTAAACAGGCAGAATAAGGCACTGCGGTCGGCAACGCTTATATAAGACAAATAGTGTCTGGCATAATTTTTAGATCGGTTACTGATGCTAAAAACGCAGGTTGTCAAGATTTAAGTGAGTCTGAAAGTGGTTTATAGTAGGTGCGCGAGCGATGGGACACACCATCTCCGAGGTAGCGATGAGTGGGGATTTTTCCATACGACCATTTCACGAGTGTACCGTGAATGTCAGGAATCCTGTAAAACATTTAATCTCCGACATTGCTGCGACCGGAAAAAGATCCTTCAAGAATGGGACCAACGACGACTGAAGAGAATAGTTCGACTTTACAGCAGGGCAACTCTTCCGCAGATGGCTGCAGATTTGAAATGTGGGCCATCAAAAAGTGTCAGTGTGCGAGCCGTTCAACGAAACATCACCGATATGGGCTTTCGGAGCCGAAGGCACACTCTTGTCCCTTGATGACTGCTCGAAACAATGCTTTACGCCTCGCCTGGACACGTCAGCACCGACATCCGACTGTTGGACTGGAAACCTGTCTCCTGGTCGGACGAGGTTCGTTTCAAATTGTATCGAGCGTACGGACGTGTACGGGTATGGAAACAAGCTCGTGAATCCATGGACCCTGCATGTCAGCCGGGGACTGTCCAAGCTGGTAGAGGCTCTGTAATGGTGTGGGGCATGTGCAGTTGGAATGATATGGGACCCCTGGTACGTCTAGATACGACTCTGACAGGTGATACGTACGTAGGCATCTAGTCCAATTAAATGCACCCATCCCGGCGGGGTCAGGGATTTTCTGTGCCTCGTGATGACTGGGTGTTGTGTGTTGTCCTTAGGTTAGTTAGGTTTAAGTAGTTCTAAGTTCTAGGGGACTGATGACCATAGATGTTAAGTCCCATAGTGCTCAGAGCCATTTGAACCATTTTTAAATGCACCCATTCATGTCCATTGTGCATTCCGACGGACTTGGGCAATTCCAGCAGGACAATGCGATACCCCACACGTCCAGAATTGTTACAGAGTGCTGCAGGAACACTCTTCTTATTTAAACACTTCCGCTGGCCACCAAACTCCCCAGACATGAACATTATTGAACATATCTGAGATGCCTTGCAACGTGTAGTTCAGAAGAGACCTCCAACCCTCGTACTCTTACGGATTTATGGACATCCCTGCAGGATTCATGGTGTCAATTCCCTCCAGCACTACTTCAGACATTAGTCGAGTTCATGCCACGTAGTGTTGCACCACTTCTGCGTGCTCGTGGGAGCCCTACACGACATTAAGGAGGTGTAATCAGTTTCTTTGGCTCTTCAGTCTGAGTGAAAAGGGAATTACGTAATTTGACGATTCTGATAAAAAGTTTGTGCGTAGAATTCTGCTTCGATGTTACGACAGAGAAGAATATCCGGCAACTAGACATATACAGTGTGATTTCCGTGAAAAATTAGTTTATTCTCGCACAAATATCTCCATTCTTTGTCTTATCCGCTCACTTGGTTGGTTTTTGATCCAGAAAGTGTGGTGGTGGATACAATTTTTTAATGAAATACAGAGATAATGCAGTAGTCAGAAGAAAATTTTATGAAAAATGCACTTACTGCGTGCTGAGGACAAAGTCATGTAGTAAGTACACTGCGATAGAACTTGAGTTTCACATAACCACACGTAAAAATATATTTTGCTCGACTTCAACGGAATTATTAGCTTGAAAATACCTACAATTAGTTTTATATTGCGTAAGTCGGCGATTTTGGGTGATGGGTGCAGTGATGAAGAGCTAGTAAGAGCTGCAAATAAAAATTCTCTGGAGATAGGGAATATTCTCGGTCGTATTAAGGCTAGTCGTCGGAACTATCGTGCACGGAGTCTCTTATAAATAAAATAGGTTATACCCAAGAACGACTACCTGTCGAACTCGTAGGTTCCTAACGATATACAGCAAAGAACTAAATTGTTACAGTTGCCTAATATCGCGTAGGGCCCCAGCGAGCACGCAGAAATGCCGCAAGATGACGTGACATGGACTCGACTGATGTCTGAAGTAGTGCTCTAGGGAACTGACACCATGAATCCTGCTGGGCTGGCCATAAATCCGTAAGGGTACGAGGGTTGGAGGTCTCTTCTGAACAGTACCTTGCAAGGCATCCCAGATATGCTCAATAATGTTCATATCTAAAGAATCTGGTGTCCAACGGAAGTGTTTGAACTTAGAAGAGTGTTCCTGGAGCCACTCTGTAGCAATTCTGGACTTGTGGTGTGTCGCATTATCCTACTGGAATTGCCCAAGTCCTCGGAATGCACAATGGACATGAATGGATGGATATGATCAGATTGGATGCTTACGTACGTGTCACCTGTCAGAGTCGTGTCTAGACGTATCAGGGGTCCCATATTACTCCAACTGCACACGCCCCACACCATTACAGAGCCTCCACCAGCTTGAACCGTCTCATGCTGACATCCAGGGTTCATGGATTTATCAAGTTATCCGCTCGGTACAATTTGAAATGAGACTCGTCCGACCGGACAACATGTTTGTAGTCGTCGGTCGTCGTCATTGACGGGCCCAGGCGAGGCGTGAAGGTTTGTATCGTGCAGTTATCAAGTGTACACGAGTGTGCCTTCGGCTCCGAAAGCCCATAATGAAGATGTTTCGTTGAACGGCTCGCACGCTGACACTTTTTGATGGCCGAGCGTTGAAATCTGCAGCAATATTCGGAAGGGTTGTACTTCTGTCACGCTGAATGATTCTCTAAGTCGTAGTTAGTCCCGTTGTTGCAGCATCTTTCTCCGGCCACAGCGATGTAGGAGATTTGATGTTTTACCGGATTCCTGATATTCACGGTACACTCGTGAAATGGGCGTACGGTAAATCCCCACTTCGTAACTACCTCGAAGATGCTGCGTCCGATAGTTCGTGAGCCGACTATAACAACACGTAAAAACTCACTTAAATCTTAATAATCTGCCATTGTAGCAACAGTAACCGATCTAACAACTGCGCCAGATACTTATTATCTTACATAGGCGTAACCGACCACAGGCCGTATTCTGCCTGTTTACGTAAGAGGGGCGTTTGAAATGTCCGTCAAAAGTCTGAGAGATGGCACCACCGGCGCGTATCGAGGTCATGTTTTTTTAGTAGCATCTTTGGAAAACTTTCAGCCATATTGGTCTAATTCTTTGGCATTCGTGTGAATCAAGGAAGTAGAGTGATTGTCAAAAAATGGACGAAAAAGAACTTCGTGTGGTGATTAAACACTACTTAATGAAAGGCAAAAGAGAGATAAAGAGAAGCTTGATAAACATTACGGTATTCTGCACCAACGATTATAACCGTTTATAAATGGTTTCAAAATTATCGGTGTGGCCTATGGGCACAAGTTATGCTGAACGTTCTGGACGCCCTCTGGAGGTTACGACTCCAGAAATCATTGATAAAAGTCATGATATTGTGATGGATAACAGAAGAGTTAAGATGCGTGATACTGCTAGAGCTGTGGGCATCTCCACTGAACGTGTACGTAATATTATGAATAGCATTTGGACATGAGAAAGATATCCGCAAGATGGCTTCCGCGATAGCTCACGCTTGACCAAAAACGGAATCATGTGACATCTACATCTACATCTATACTCCGCGAGCCACCTTACGGTGTGTGGCGGAGGGTACTTATTGTACCACTATCTGATCCCCCCTTCCCTGTTCCATTCACGAATTGTGCGTGGGAAGAACGACTGCTTGTAAGTCTCCGTATTTGCTCTAATTTCTCGGATCTTTTCGTTGTGATCATTACGCGAGATATATGTGGGCGGTAGTAATATGTTGCCCATCTCTTCCCGGAATGTGCTCTCTCGTAATTTCGATAATAAACCTCTCCGTATTGCGTAACGCCTTTCTTGAAGTGTCCGCCACTGGAGCTTGTTCAGCATCTCCGTAACGCTCTCGCGCTGACTAAATGTCCCCATGACGAATCGCGCTGCTTTTCGCTGGATCATGTCTATCTCTTCTATTAATCCAACCTGGTAAGGGTCCCATACTGATGAGCAATACTCAAGAATCGGACGAACAAGCGTTTTGTAAGCTACTTCTTTCGTCGATGAGTCACATTTTCTTAGAATTCTTCCTATGAATCTCAACCTGGCGCCTGCTTTCCCACTATTTGTTTTATGTGATCATTCCACTTCAGATCGCTCCGGATAGTAACTCCTAAGTATTTTACGGTCGTTACCGCTTCCAATGATTTACCACCTATGGCATAATCGTACTGGAATGGATTTCTGCCCCTATGTATGCGCATTATATTACATTTATCTACGTTTAGGGAAAGCTGCCAGCTGTCGCACCATGCATTAATCCTCTGCAGGTCCTCCTGGAGTACGTACGAGTCTTCTGATGTTGCTACTTTCTTGTAGACAACCGTGTCATCTGCAAATAGCCTCACGGAGCTACCGATGTTGTCAACTAAGTCATTTATGTATATTGTAAACAATAAAGGTCCTATCACGCTTCCCTGCGGTACTCCCGAAATTACCTCTACATCTGCAGATTTTGAACCGTTAAGAATGACATGTTGTGTTCTTTCTTCTAGGAAATCCTGAATCCAATCACAAACCTGGTCCGATATTCCGTAAGCTCGTATTTTTTTCACTAAACGTAAGTGCGGAACCGTATCAAATGCCTTCCTGAAGTCCAGGAATACGGCATCAATCTGCTCGCCAGTGTCTACGGCACTGTGAATTTCTTGGGCAAATAGGGCGAGCTGAGTTTCACATGATCTCTGTTTGCGGAATCCATGTTGGTTATGATGAAGGAGATTTGTATTATCTAAGAACGTCATAATACGAGAACACAAAACATGTTCCATTATTCTACAACAGATTGACGTAAGCGAAATAGGCCTATAATTATTCGCATCTGATTTATGACCCTTCTTGAAAATGGGAACGACCTGCGCTTTCTTCCAGTCGCTAGGTACTTTACGTTCTTCCAGCGATCTACTATAAATTGCTGATAGAAAGGGGGCAAGTTCTTTAGCATAATCACTGTAGAATCTTAAGGGTATCTCGTCTGGTCCGGATGCTTTTCCGCTACTAAGTGATAGCAGTTGTTGTTCAATTCCGATATCGTTTATTTCAATATTTTCCATTTTGGCGTCCGTGCGACGGCTGAAGTCAGGGACCGTGTTACGATTTTCCGCAGTGAAACAGTTTCGGAACACTGAATTCAGTATTTCTGCCTTTCTTCGGTCGTCCTCTGTTTCGGTGCCATCGTGGTCAACGAGTGACTGAATAGGGGATTTAGATCCGCTTACCGATTTTACATATGACCAAAACTTTTTAGGGTTCTTGTTTAGATTGTTTGCCAATGTTTTATGTTCGAATTCGTTGAATGCTTCTCTCATTGCTCTCTTTACGCTCTTTTTCGCTTCGTTCAGCTTTTCCTTATCAGCTATGATTCGACTACTCTTAAACCTATGATGAAGCTTTCTTTGTTTCCGTAGTACCTTTCGTACATGATTGTTATACCACGGTGGATCTTTCCCCTCGCTTTGGACCTTAGTCGGTACGAACTTATCTAAGGCGTACTGGACGATGTTTCTGAATTTTTTCCATTTTTGTTCCACATCCTCTTCCTCAGAAATGAACGTTTGATGGTGGTCACTCAGATATTCTGCGATTTGTGCCCTATCACTCTTGTTAAGCAAATATATTTTCCTTCCTTTCTTGGCATTTCTTATTACACTTGTAGTCATTGATGCAACCACTGACTTATGATCACTGATACCCTCTTCTACATTCACGGAGTCGAAAAGTTCCGGTCTATTTGTTGCTATGAGGTCTAAAACGTTAGCTTCACGAGTTGGTTCTCTAACTATCTGCTCGAAGTAATTCTCGGACAAGGCAGTCAGGATAATGTCACAAGAGTCTCTGTCCCTGGCTCCAGTTCTGATTGTGTGACTATCCCATTCTATACCTGGTAGATTGAAGTCTCCCCCTATTACAATAGTATGATCACGAAACTTCTTCACGACGTTCTGCAGGTTCTCTCTGAGGCGCTCAACTACTACGGTTGCTGATGCAGGTGGTCTATAGAAGCATCCGACTATCATATCTGACCCACCTTTGGTACTTAACTTAACCCAGATTATTTCACATTCGCATTCGCTAATAACTTCACTCGATATTATTGAATTCTTTACTGCTATAAATACTCCTCCACCATTGGCGTTTATCCTATCCTTGCGGTATATATTCCATTCTGTGTCTAGGATTTCGTTACTGTTCACTTCCGGTTTTAACCAACTTTCCGTTCCTAATACTATATGCGCACTATTTCCTTCAATAAGAGATACTAATTCAGGAACCTTGCCCTGGATACTCCTGCAGTTTACCAATATTACGTTAACTTTTCCTGTTTTTGGTCTCTGAGGACGGACGTTCTTTATCAACGATGATAATGTCCTCTCTGGTAAGCCGTCAGGTATTTTATCGTTTCGCCGCGTGTTGCAAGGATGGCTTGCAGCTGTTCAGGAAGAATCCGCAGGACTTTAAGAGTCGTTTCGTCACAGTGGATGAAACATAGATATATTACTATACTCCTGAGACCAAACAACAATCTAAACAATGGGTTACCAAGGGAGAATCTGCACCAAAAGAGGCGAAGACCATTCCTTCGGCCAGAAAGGTTATGGCGACTGTCTTTTGGGATTCGCAAGGGATAATCCTCATCGACTATCTGGAAAAGGGTAAAACTATTACAGGTGAATATTATTCAACGTTATTGGACCGTTTGAAAACCGAGCTGCAAGAAAAACTCAGCCAATTGGACCGCAAAAGTGTCCGTTTCCATCACGACAATGGACCAGCACACACCTCAGCAGTTATGGTCGTAAAATTAATGGAAATAGGATTCCAACTCGTTTAACATCCCCCCTATTCTCCAGACTTGGCTCCCTCGAACTACTATTTGTTCCCCAATTTGAAGAAATGGCTGGCGGGACAAAGATTTTATTCAAATGAGGTGGAGATTGCAGCAACTAATAGCTATTTTGCAGACTTGGACAATTCCTATTATTCGGAAGGGATTAACAAACTAGAACATCGTTGGAAGAAGTGTAGGTCTAAAAGGAGACTATTTAGAAAAATAAAAAAGGTTCATCTCAAACATGTAAGTAGTTTTTATTTTTGCACGGACTTTTCAAACGCCCCTTGTATCTCTGTATTTGAATACGCATGCCTACATAAGTTTCATTGGCGCTTCAGTGTATATCGAACGTGCAACTGTATGTCGACCCCACGACTCTGGGGGAGCGAGTGATGGATGCTGTTTACAGCGTTCACGAGGACAATGACAAAACACGAACTTTTACTGAGTCACTGTTAATTACAAATGAAAGCAGTAACTTCATTTACTTCTCTGCAGAAACTACGGTAGAGCCAGTGAGCGCAAGAGTTCCAATCATTGTATGTTGGCGGAAGCTGCTCGCCACCGAGTAGCAGTGCGCTAGGAACGCGCTACTGTGTGGATTGCCACGCTGGAGGTCTGTACAAACTGGATCTCTCTAAATTAATTATATGCGACTCGATACTTTGACATCATTTGTTTGTCCACCGTTGGAATACTCCTGTTTCATGACTAAGCCCCCGGCAGCAATGCTTTTTTCTCGTAACCCGGGTACTCACTTGTTATGCCAGTCAAAAATATCGGGAGAATATCAGTATGGTCAATTTTCCCAAGCAACGTCAAGCTGCAGAAATATAGGTGTCGAAAGAGGGAGGATTCAACCCATCTCCTGGACACCCCTCTCTCTTTATCGACTATTTCCACAACAGTTGAATGTTCTGTGTGTGGGCAGATGGATCGACCGATGACACAGTGCGAGGTGCCGGGGTGGAGAAGAGTTTATACCTCTTTAATTCAGACGAATTTTGCATGAGAATGAGACATGCACTCGACCATTTCCTTATCTACCAGCTAATTAATTATAAGGACAACGGTAACGGAAGGAAGTGATGGTGACCCTGCTAGTTGGTAAAATAAGGAGTGCACACGCACAAGATTTTAATAAAAATTGCAATCTACTCAAAAAAGAGAACTTATCATAATAAACAACAGGAAATGGGATTCTGCCTATATCTATGAAATGATATGCGGATTAAATATTGCAATGATATTTATTATACCTCAGAACACAAATGCACATGATTGTCAACACACACAGTAAGTTAAAGGATAGGGTATATGAGAATAAGAGTTGGCTCGAGAACAAAGGGCTCCTACTCTCTGTGGTGCAACAGATTGACAATAGTGACTGGAGATCCTAATGAATCAAATATTGATCTCCCGACTCTACAGCAGTATCGCAATTAGTAGTGAGAGCTCAAATGGGATCACATGAAGAAACAAGCAAGGTGGATTTGTAGCAAAGCGAGCGCGCGTGCTGCTGAGGGATTCAGTATAGAATTGATAAGGTCCTGCAATGCCGGTACCGCGAAATGCTGTACCAGTACTGAAATCTGCAGCACGTCGTCGGTAGGTATCGTTCTGATGATGTAGCCTCCGACTTCTGCCGTGCAGCAACTCTGTATAAACCCCTGGCCGCGAAGGCTGTCCGAGTATTCTAAGTTCTTCCGAAAACGAGCGACCAAGTCGCAAGACCGTCCGACTCCGACGAAGATCAGATCCCCAATCCGTTGCCCGCGGAACGCAAGAGCGAAGCCAACATTGCTCTACTCCCCAATTTCCTCGAAAAATGCGAATCAGCATTCAATTCTGATTCCAAAATTCCCCCACACTGTCTCAGAGCATCATTTACGCCAATAGCGACCGTTCCCTCCAATTTCGAGCAGGGTTTTATGACGTCCACTAGCCTCAGTTTAAGTTGACCAATCATGCCTCTGCTATTCAGCTGAGGGCACTGAACTTGCCGTTTGGCCGGCTGCGAAAACAACCTGCCTAGACCACCGGCAATCCGGTGCCAGACAGTCGCACACAGCAGGGCACAGTCCACAAGTATTCTCAGAATCAGGAGGACAATGCAGTCAGTCGGTGCCAGGAATCTTCGTTCCGGACGCGCCTGAACGGTACACACACAAACTGTGACGACACTCAGACGTCTCACAGGTCGTTTCGCCCTGCATACAATAGGCGAAACTCGACCGACGTTATTCGTTCCGCCAGGCGCTTAAGCCTATTGTACAAACCCCACAGAATTCAGGGAAGTGCAGCCCCCAACCGGAAACGCAATGTGTCGCGTACTCCGATGTTCGCCTCGCACAGGCCACCCAAGGAAGTAAAACATGTTTAGGAATCAAGTGAAACGTATTTTTTGAGCTCCCAGTACAAATACTCTTATTACAATAACCTTATTCGGTCTGTTACTACCGTGTAATGACATACAACATTAATAAAATTGATAAAAATGAGAGGAGACATGCAAAAGAGGGCATGGAACTTCTCAACAGGTTTAACAGAATTATTCACGAACTCGTATTGAAAGCCTTCTTTCTTTAAGATGTTGGATGATTTTGAGCTGTCTGTTATCACATTCGTGCCTGACGGTAGAAAAGTGCTTTATCAGAGAGACTAAAGTTCTTTTCTCCCTTGAATAAACTCGAACTGTAGAGCACTTACAGTATTCTCTTCCAGTGCCGCCAAATACCCAGAAATGTTCAACTACATTTTCAACGGTCGTCCTGTCTGGTACTTGCTAGTAGCTATATTCCACTCCCCACAATTTGGTACGTAGGTCATCGCAGCTCAGAGCCATAATAACTTAATTTAGAGAGGTTCGCTTCAGTTATACATATATTTATCCAAACCACAACCGGTTTCGAGATCTTAAAATCCTATCTTCAGGTCTATCAAAAGTATTTGGCAATACATAACATGTGGTCGGGCCAGTGAGCGCACGAGTTCCTATCATTGAATATTGTCGGAAGCTATCCGCCGCCGGGCAGCAGCTCGGTAGGAATGCCAACCACTACTGTGTGGAGGGCCACAACGGAGGTCTGCACAAACCGGATCTCTCTATATCAATTAATTGCGATTCGCGTATTTTGACAACATTCGTTTCTTCGCCCACTGGAATACTCTCGTTCGTGACAATGAAGTAAGATACTTCTCGACAGAAACCGTTGTCTCTGCCTCGTGATGACTGGGTGTTGTGTGATGTCCTTAGGTTAGTTAGGTTTAAGTAGTTCTAAGTTCTAGGGGACTGATGACCATAGGTGTTAAGTCCCATAGTGCTCAGAGCCATTTGAACAATTTTTTAGAAACCGTTGTAGTCGCACTCGATGTTCGTAAACTACTGTGTTTCAGAAGCTGTCGTTTGTAGCGTATAGTCTTTATCTAAGAGGAAACTAAAATGACGGATAACTTGAAAATGTCAAAACATGTGTTCTTTTTTACAGATGTCCTCTAGTGACATTCGGCGTAGTGCAATTGCAAAGAAAAATCAGCATCTGTATCTCTCTTGCAATGTTTCACGGAGGTGAGTCCATGACAGTGTACACAGTTCTTGCTATCCTCATTTGGAAGCCATCCGGAGTCCTAACCAAATTTCAAACAACTTTCCACACTACAGAACCGAGGAATTAAATTTCACCATGCGGGACTATCAGCACTCGAAAGTGCAACGTTTTCAACTGCTATTCACAACCGAAAACAATAAACTATGTACCCCTGACAACGCACTGAACATTTTAACGTTTACCGTAATTCGCGCCACCAGGGTCGTGTGGTTGACATGGAGTCGTACGTTCGATTTATGTCTTTACGGGCCCACGCTTTCGATGGGAAGTAATCCATTGAAATTACCATAAAATGCGTTCAAACGTGACACGGTAAAACAATGATGTCTCAGCTGCTACAAAAATTAATTTCTTTGTTTTATTAACAACTTCCTCGCTGGAAGTTTCTGCAATGTCCAACAGAATGCAAAATCATCAGCGGTGACAGTATTCCTTTCACAGGCAGAAAAGTTTCATACTTCTTGCGGTGTTTCGGAATTTTTACTAACATTTGAAATTGTCACCAATTGGCAGTGCAGTAGGACAGTGAGATGGTCTTGAGGTGCCTATTTTAGTGGTAGCCGCTGTTGTGGAAATTATTAGTTAACTCAATTGAATCATCAAATCATTTTTAGTTTCAGATTGAATGTAGTTAAAGTACAGTTCTAATGTCAATCTGCACATGCTTAGTATCCGCATTCTCGATGTGTCTTGACTATCATCATTCTGAAGTAACAGGCTTCTCATGTATTTAACTACATAGGCTTCTCGGCCAGAGTCACCTGACATACAAGCTTTATGAATATCGTACTACCTCATAATGTGATTATATATATATATATATATATATATATATATATATATATATATATATATATATATATATATATATATATGTAATGACCGCGCCAAATATCTCACGAAATAAGCGTCAAACGAAAAAACTACAAAAAACGAAACATGTCTAACTTGAAGGGGGAATCCAGATGGCGCTATGGTTGGCCCACTAAATGGCACTGCCATAGGTCAAACGGATATGAACTGCGTTTTTTATAATAGGAGCCCCCATTTTTATTACATATTCCTGTAGTACGTAAAGAAATATGAATGTTTTAGTTGGACCACATTTTTTCGCTTTGTGACAGATGGCGCTGTAATAATCACAAACATATGGCTCACAATTTTAGACGAACAGTTGGTAACAGGTAGGTTCTTTAAATTAAAATACAGAACGTAGGTACGTTTGAACATTTTATTTCTGTTGTTCCAACGTGATACATGTACCTTTGTGAACTTATCATTTCTGAGAACGCATGCTGTCAAAATGATGTCCGTCAACCTCAATGCATTTGGCAATACGTGTAACTACATTCCTCTCAACAGCGAGTAGTTCGCATTCAGTAATGTTCGCACATGCATTGACAATGCGCTGACGCATGTTGTCAGGCGTTGTCGATGGATCACGATTGCAAATATGCTTCTATTTTCCCCACAGAAAGAAGTCCGGGGACGTCAGATTCGGTGAACGTGCGAGCCATGCTATGGTACTTCGACGACAAATCCACCTGTCACGAAATAAGCTATTCAATACCGCTTCAACCACACGCGAGCTATGTGCCGGGCATTCATCATGTTGGATCGATAAAATGGGGGCCAATTATCCTTCCTCCTATAATGCCTCACCATACATTAACCCGGCCAGGGCGCTAATATTCCACTTTTCGCAGCCATCGTGGATTTTCCGTTGCCCAGTAGTGCATATTATGCCGGTTTATGTTACCGCTGTTGGTGAATGACGCTTCGTCGCTAAATAGAACGCGTACAAAAAATCTGTCATCGTCCCGTAATTTCTCTTGTGTTCAGTGGCAGAACTATACACGACGTTCAAAGTCGTCGCCATGCAATTCCTGGTGCATAGAAATATTGTACAGGTGCAATCGATGTTGGTGTAGAATTCTCAACACCGACGTTTTTGAGATTCCCGATTCTCACGCAATTTGTGTGCTACTGATGTGCGGATTAGCCGCGACAACAGCTTAAACACCTACTTGGGCATCATCATTTGTTGCAGGCCGTGGTTGACGTTTCACATGTGGCTGAACACTTCCTGTTTCCTTAAATAACGTAAGTTTCCGGCGAACGGTCCGGACACTTGGATGATGTCGTCCAGGATACCGAGCAGCATACATAGCGCGCGCCCGTTGGGGATTTTGATCACAATAGCCATACATCAACACGATATCGACCTTTCCCGCAAGTGGTAAACGGTCCATTTTAACACGGGTAATGTATTACGAAGTAAAACCGTCCACACGGGAGGAATGTTATGTGATACCACGTACTTATACGTTTGTGACTATTACAGCGCCATCTATCACAAAGCGAAAAAAGTGGTCCAACTAAAACATTCAAATTTCTTTACGTTCTACACGAATATATAGTAAAAAATGTGTGTTCCTGTTTTAAAAAAACCGTCCACACGGGAGGAATGTTATGTGATAGCACGTACTTATACGTTTGTGACTATTACAGCGCCATCTATCACAAAGCGAAAAAAGTGGTCCAACTAAAACATTCAAATTTCTTTACGTTCTACACGAATATATAGTAAAAAATGTGTGTTCCTGCTTTAAAAAAACGCAGTTGATATCCGTTTGATGACCTATGGCAGCGCCATCTAGCGGGTCAACCATAGCGCCATCTGGTTTCCCCCTTCAAGCTAGAAATGTTTCGTTTTTTTGTAGTTTTTTCGTTTGACGCTTATTTCGAGAGATATTTGGCCCGGTCACGATCAATGGATCACCCTATATATATATACTAGGTGTACAACTTTGCTTCCGCCGTTTTTTCTCGAAGTTCGAGGCTTTATTGTGAAAAACTTACAAAAAGTTGCCCATCGCTGGCCACTGCATTCTCCCATCTTTCGGATAGCATACGAATCCCGTGGCGGAAGAACTGGGCGTCTTTTGTGGGGATCCATGAATCGATTCAATTTTGCACGT
Source organism: Schistocerca americana (assembly GCF_021461395.2). NCBI lineage: Eukaryota > Metazoa > Arthropoda > Insecta > Orthoptera > Acrididae > Schistocerca > Schistocerca americana. The sequence goes on from NC_060124.1 coordinate 356,271,506, forward strand.
GATCATATGATCGGAGGTGCTGGTCAGCCAGACTGTATGCCACTGATCGAAAAAGGTGGTAGTCAGAGAGAGCAACGTATGGAGAATACGGCGGGAGGGATAGGACTTCTAATTTCAACGTTTCCATGTATGTTTTGACGGGTTTTGGGACATGGGGTCGAACACTGATCTACTGCAAAATTACCTTTACGTGTCTATCGCTGTATTGTGGCCGTTTGTGTTTCAGTGCTGGGCTCTAACGCATCAACTGATTTCGATAATGATGTCCTGCGACTGTTTTCGTCTGTTTCAGTACCTACAAAAACGTTCTGTCTTCCACCGCCGGACTTCGATATCAAAATCATCGTTTATAAGGCGTTGAAAACATTCTCTGCACGTTCTTGCACTAATAGTTCCCTCACCATTGGTCTTACCCTGCATTTTAAGAGCCACAGCCGCAGATTTCTTCATGTTAAAGCAGAAAATTAAAACCTCCCGCAAATGGCGGGAAATGGGTACGTAATTTGACGTACTTAATCGAGAATCACCTTACGATGCAATCACAAATCGAGTAATATTTTTATGGCATTATGTTTACAGATGCCTATGCTTATTGTATTAAACCTATAACCAACTGACTGAATCCCACTTGCCGCTGCTGCCGTCTATTGCAAAACGGCGGAAGCAAAGCTGAGAAGAGACTTAACATAGCTAAAGCACATCATTACATCATTAGACCCAAAAGAAGGAAACTGTAACCGTGGTCAAAACTTGGGTTCTCCAACATAGATTTTCTTACATTATGACGCGGTGCCATAATCAGGAAACTTTGATATCAACCGATCGGAATTCATTTCGTTATTTCATTGGAATGGAAGAGGAAATTTTTTCGAAACTGTTCACCATCACTGTAGAAAATATATAGCTGCAAGATACAAATATGAGGCCGTTCGTAAAACCAAGGTATACATATTTTACGCAAAGTCTCACAAGAGCAAAATATCCTATGCATAGCTTGTGTTCACTCGGTGACACAGACAAGCAGTCACGTTAAGATTTATGGCCACTGGGTAGACACTCCAGTCGTTGGCCTATGCAACATGAATTACAGCAAATACATTATTGATGTTAAATGATATCGACTATTGCAGATAATACACCTATTAAATTAAAAATAAATAGCTAGAATATTTTAGAAAACAAAACATGAAAAAAAAACTACTGGAAATAGACGTCAGCCTGCTACCTCACCCTTCATAGTTTACGACGCTATCCCCAACGCCAGGGCTTTGACGTGTGAGTAGTGTTCAAATTCAAGTGTGTGTGAAATCTTATGGGACTTAACTGCTAAGGTCATCAGTCCCTAAGCTTACACACTACTTAACCTAAATTATGCTAAGGACAAACACACACACACCCATGCCCGAGGGAGGACTCGAACCTCCTCCGGGACCAGCCGCACAGTCCATGACGGTAGCGCCTGAGACCGCTCGGCTAATCCCGCGCGGCCGTGTGAGTAGTGCCATAGTTATATGGTATACTGTGTGTAGAGGCTGTATTTAGAAATGTGATTATTTGATATTTAACTATGATAAATTGTACCAACATGGACACGCTTGTAGTAAATGGTTCAAATGGCTCTGAGAACTATGAGACTTAACTTCCGAGGTCATCAGTCGCCTAGAGCTTAGAACTAATTAAACCTAACTAACCTAAGGACATCACACACATCCATGCCCGAGGCAGGATTCGAACCTGCGACCGTAGCGACGCTTGTAGTAGATCATCATTGTGCCATAGCACTGAAACGGTGAAATTTCATAGCATACAGCCTATAACACTAAAAGCTTCAAATATGGGAACCCATTAACTACCGATGTGTAGCATCCTGTCACTTTATTACAACAAATCGTACCTAAAACGAGTTTTCGAGAGATCCTGAATGCGATGAGGCGTTACAACAGCTTATACTTATACCAGGTACACTGATTTTTTTTAATAAATAAATAACACCAAATATCGAGTTTAACTCCACAGAATAACAGATCAATGCCTCGTCCCACTGCACATGTTTGTCTCCAAGGCGAGGTGAATGTCTGTTACTCCAGAACGTGGAATTCCACGCTGTGAGGTGACCAACTTCCCGTGCGAGCAGCCTACGTTTTCACGTCCCGTGAGAGGGCGACTTCAGCCTGAGTGTACCGCGGCGCGCAAAACGAGGAAGCTGCCCGCCGGCGCAGCCCGCGGACCACCGGCGGCGAGGTGGGAAGTTTCTGGGGCCGTATCTGGGCTGCCGTGGGATCGCTCCCCAGGCGCCGAAGATAAGGGCGCGGGAAGGGCCAACACGGCCCTGACAAATGGCCGCAAACACCGGCGCGGCGCGGCCCGCCCTATCGGCCGGCTGCGGCTGCGGCAGCCTGTGAGGGGTGGGACGTGGGAGAGGACTGCCGGAATGCGCCGCGCCCTCTGACAACACGCGCCTCTCTCCAGCTCCAGAGCGGCCGCTGGAGACGGGCGCAGAGTGGCCGCCGCTCCCACGTCTATTACAACCTGGTGCTCGAGTCGCACGGTGCAAGTCTTGCCCTGAGCTCGGTCGAGGGCGCACGTTGACTGTCGGCTGGCAGGCAGCAGAGACGGCGAACTCGCCTTCTGAAGTGGTCACACGGCGAGAAACGTTCCCTCCAACCCGCCGTCTCGTATCTTCCGTAGAGTCTGGTGAAGACCACTCGGGACCGTGGCCAGAATCTTAGCGCCGTGAAGTGCGCTGGATAAATCACGCGGCGGATTCCTCCGTAGATTTCCTCCGAAACATTTGTTGCCACTTCCAAATTATTTCTATGCACTGTTACACATATGCTATCATGGTCTCTTAAATGGTCAGATTTATTCAACGAATTTTTTTTTAGGAATTTCCGTAATTTGCTCATACACTCACCAGCCGTCCTCGCGATCACGCAGAAGTGCCGCAGTTCGACGTGGCATGTACTAGACTAATGTCTGAAGTAGTGCCGGAGGGAATAAACACCATGACTGCTGCAGGGCTAGCCATAAATCCGAAAGAGTACTAGGTGGTGGAGAGCTCTTCTGAACGCCACGTTGCAAGGCATCCCAGATATACTCAAAAACGTTCATGGCTGGGGAATTTGGTGAGTAGCGGGAGTGTTTAAACTCTGAAGAGTGTTCCTGGAGCCACGCTGTAGCAGTTCTGAACGTGTGGGTGTCGCATTGTCCTGCTGGAATTGCCCAAGTCCGTCGGAATGCACAATGGACATGAATGGATGCAGATGACCAGAGATGGAGTTTACATACGTGTCACCTGTCAGAGCCGTATATAGACGTATCGGGTGTCCCATATCACACCAACTGCACACGCCCCACACGTTACAGAACCGCCAAAAGCTTGAACAATCCACTTCTAACACGCAAGGTCCAGGGATCATGAGGTTATCTTCATACATGTACACGTCCATCCGCTCGATACAATTTGAAACGAGACTCTTCCGCCCAGACAATATGTTTCCAATCATCAACAGTTCAATTTCGGTGTTGAGGGGCCCTGGCGAGGCGCAAAACTTTGTGTCGTGCAGTCATCAAGTGTACAAGAGCGGGCCTTCGGCTCCGAAAGCCCATATCGATGATGTTTCGTTGATTGTTTCGCACGCTGATACTTGTTGGTGACCCAGCATTGAAAGCTGCAGAAGTTTACTGAAGGGTTGCACTTCTGTTACGTTGAACGATTCTCTTCAGTCGTGTTTGGTCCCGTTATTGCAGGATCTTTTTCCAGCCGCAGCAATGCCGGAGATCTGATGTTTTACCGGACTCCTGATATTCACGGTACACTCGTGAATAGGTCGTACTGGAAAATCCCCACTTCATAGCTTGCTCGGAGATGCAATGTACAGATTGCAACACACTTCCTGTAATTTTCTCTCCTCCGTGAGACAGTGTTGTTGATGAAATTTCGTATTGGAAGTGACTCTGGTCACGGTTACAAACATTTCCTTTCTCCACACTCTGCTCTGTCATAATCATGTTCACTTCCTTCACAAAATATTACTCCTTGTGACGTACACTGTATTGTCCTCTACGTCCTTGCGTGTGACAAATGTAGTAAGATGCCTGGATGAAATCCCATATTCGGCTTTAAGATTGTCCAAGCCGAACATTTTAGACACTTCTACTGAAGATACCATACGTGTACTGAAGATCCATACGATCTTGCTCCATCAAATTGTGATAATACACGTTTCTTTATAGTTTGTAATTGCGACAAACTATTTCCTCTGAAACAAACTGCTGCTCACTTTTTGCTAGACACATAATTTAGAATTAATCTGCTCTTTGTTTTACTTTTAATACGTTTATAGCGCCTCATTAGTTTGTTATAGGAATGGAAGCTAGTGCTATAACAGTCTTCATAAATGTTCTCTTGTACGCTGTCATCAACATCTTCTGACACACTGGGCCTCAGCTGTTTGGGATGAGATAGTTCGTACTGGAGTGTTCCTGTTGCTCTGGAGATGAACTTTGTGCACTACTCGAACAGCCACCTTCAGGTTCAGAGTTTTCCTGTCCTTCAGAGTCAGTATATCCATCCAGCGTAACCTCATGTATTTCATTGTCATTCGCATTATATTTGTAAATTATTATGTTATATAATATAACCGCTAACTCTATCGGCGGCCCCGATTTCATTTACATATTCAGTAGGTCGCAAAGTGGCTCCTAATATTCGTAGGATTAATTGTCGTTTGCTGTCACTGTACGTAGGTTACACAATAAGGATTTAGAGGCATATATCACTAGAGGTAAGATAGATACTGCCTACAGGAAAATTAAACAGACCTTTGGAGAAAAGACAAACACTTGTATGAATATCAGAGCTGAGATGGAAAACCAGTCCTAAGCAAAGTAGCGAAAGCAGAGAGGTGGAAGGGGTGTATAGAGAGCCTATACAAGGACGATGTACTTGAGGGCAATATTATGTAAATGGAAGAGGACGTAGATGAAGATGAAATGGGAGACATGATACTGCGTGAAGAGTTTGACAGAGCACTGAAAGACCTAAGTCGAAACAAGGCCCTGGTAGTAGACAACATTCCATTAGCACTACTGATAGCCTTGGGAGAGACAGCCATGACAAAATTCTACCATCTGAAGAGGAAGATGTATGAGACAGGCGAAATACCCTCAGACTTCAAGAAGAAGATAATAAATACAATTCCAAAGAAAGCAGGTGTTGATAGGTGTGAAAATTACGGAACTATCAGTTTTAATAAGTCACGGCTGCAAAATACTAACACGAATTCTTTACTGACGAAGGGGAAGACTGGTAGAAGCCGACCTCGGGGAAGATCAGTTTGGATACCGTAGAATTGTTGGAACACGGGAGGCAATACTGACCCTACGACATATCTTAGAAGATAGATTAAGGGAAGGCAAATCTACGTTTCTATAATTTGTAGACATAGTGAAAGATTTTGACCATGTTGACTGGAATACTATCTTTGAAATACTGAAGGTGACAGTGGTCAAATACAGGGAGCGAAAGGCTATTTACAATTTATGCAGAAACCAGATCGCAGATAAGAGTCGAGGGGCTTGAAAGGGAAGCAGTGGTTAGGAAGGGAGTGAGACAGGGTTGTAGCCTATCCCCGAAGTTATTAAATCTATATATTGAGCAAGCAGTAAAGGAAACAAAAGAAAATTTGAAGTAGGAATTAAAATCTCTCGCGTCCGTCGGCCGTCGTAATTTAATATATTATTATTATGTTGATTGTTGCCGACTTACGTGGTGGGCCTTAATGAAACTGATATTTCATTTAATTTTGATTTACAATTAAGTGCCTTTGTGAAGTTCTCCTTTTTTAACAATTTAATCTTGAGTATAAATTATTTTTTTCGATAATGAACGTTAGACTCACTGGAACTTAAACCATGAACATATAAGTTGAACAATGGAATAAACTTTTCATATTAATTTCCTCGGCTAGTCAGTTCACTTTAAATAAAAAAATCTTTAGTTATTAATTACAATTGCGGCCCACACACGCGCGCGAGAGTATTTTTCCTTACCTCCGTTATCTATTGCCTCGTAGTCGGAGTCCTGGCTCTGGCTCTCGGCTATGGTATTGAAACTAAGAATCTTAAAGCTACGTATTTTTGCAACGTCGGGCGGCTGTGGAGGAAAATGTATATTATGTTAATGGCGGGCGAGATTTTCGCTTCCGCTAATTTTTCGTAAGTTAATATCGCCACGTAATGGCGTCGTTGGCTGCATCGGCCGCTGCGATTGTTGAACTGTAAATTACTCGAATGCAGGTTAATTCAAGGAAGGAGGACATGAAATCGGGATCACCTCTCACAAATTAAAAGTGAACAATAATATTAAATCAATATATTATCTGCTTAATTAGTACAAATATACTTACATTTGCCAGCACACGCAAGATGTCCATCTACACGAAATCAAGACAAGAGAAGAAGTGAAGACGACTAAAAAATTAACAAAAGAGCGTATCTTGTCATCTCTTTAGAACATTTTGTTATATTTCTTTGCCCTCGAAACTTACACAGAGAAATCATTATAATACGGGTACATGATAAAAATGTATATTATTCAGTTTTTAAATGTCTTTTCTATATAAATACTGTTTTTAAGTCTTTTCTTATTATTTCACTGGGGACGCTATAAACCCATGGGCAAGAAATAAAAATTTTGAGGTTTGCCGATGACATTGTAGTTCTGTCAAAGACAGCAAAGGACCTGGAAGAGTAGTTGAACGGATAAGATGAACATCAACAAAAGCAAAATGAGGATAATTGAATGTAATCAAATTAAATCAGGTGATGCTGTGTGAATTAAATTAGGAAATGATACACTTAAAGTAGTAAATGAGTTTTGCTATTTGGGGAGTAAAATAACTGACGATGGTCGAAGTAGAGAGGATATAAAATGTAGACTGGTGATAACAAGAAAAACTTTCTGAAGAAGTGAAAGTTGTTAACATCGAGTATAGATTTAAGTGTCAGGAAGTCTTTTCTGAAAGTATTTGTATGGAGTAAAGCCACGTATGGAAGTGAAAAATTGACGTTAAATAGTTTAGACAAGAAGATAATAGAAGCTTTCGAAATGTGGTGCTAAAGTAGAATGCTGAATTTAGATGGGTAGATCACATAACTAACGACGATAATTGGAGAGGAGAGAAATTTGTGGAACAACTTGACTAGACGAAGGGATCGGTAGGTAGGGCATATTCTGAGGCATCAAGGGACCACCAACTTAGTATTGGAGGGCAGCGTGCAGAGTAAAAATCGCAGAGGGAGACCAAGAGGTGAATACACTAAACAGATTCAGAATGATACAGATCAGGTACTGGGAGATATAGAAGCTTGCACAGGATAGAGTAGCAAGGAGAGCTGCAGCAAACGAGTCTCTGGACTGAAGACCACAACAACAACACAGCCGCGCGGAATTAGCCGAGTGGTCTAGGTCGCTGCAGTCATGGACTGTGCGGCTGGTCCAGGCGGAGGTTCGAGTCCTCCCTCGGGCATGGGTGTGTGTGTTTGTCCTTAGGATAATTTAGGTTAAGTAGTGTGTAAGCTTAGGGACTGATGACCTTAGCAGTTAAGTCCCATAAGATTTCACGCACATTTTGAACAACAACACAAGGATATGTACAAGTGGCAGTAGTATCACGTACACAGGTTATAAACAGGCAGTGCATTGGTGGAGCTGTCGTTTGTACACAGGTGATTCATGTCAAAAGTTTTCTTGTGTGAATATGGCAGCACGATCAGAATTAACAGACTTTTGACGCCGAATAGTAGTTAGACCTAAACGCGTGGGGCATTCCATTTCGGAAACCGTTAGGAAGTTAAATATTCCGAGGTCAACAGTGTCAAGAGTGTGCCCAGACTTCCCAATTTCAGTCGTTACCTCTCACTATGGACAACGCAGTGGCAGAACCGAAGCCCTTCAAATAACAGCTGAGAGCAGCGGCGTTACTTAGAACTGTGAGTGCTAACGGCAAAACACAATGTGGAACGTACGACGAACGTATCCGTTAGCGCAGTGTGGCGAAATTTGGCATTAATGGGCTGAGGCAGCAGACGACCGACATGAGTGCCTTTTCTAACAACACGATATCGCCAACAGTGCCTGTCCAGGGCTCGTGACCTTATATGATGGGCCATAGACGGCTGGAAATATGAGGCCGGGCTCAGACATGTCGCAATTTCAGTTGGTAAGGACTTAAGTTGGAGTTCTAGTGTAGTGCAGAACCCACATAGCCATGGACACAAGTTGTTCAAATGCTTCAAATGGCTCTGAGCATTATAGGACTTAACATCTGAGGTCATCAGTCCCCTAGAACTTTGAACTACTTAAACCTAACTAACCTAAGGTCATCACACGCATCCATGTCTGAGGCAGGATTCGAACCTGCGACCGTAGCAGTCGCGCAGTTCCGGACTGAAGGGCCAAGAACCGCTCGGCCACCGCGGCCGGCGGACACAAGTTGTCAATAAGACACCGTACAAGCTGGTGGTGTCTCCATAATGGTGCTGGATGTGTTTACATGGAACTGATTGTGTCCTCTGGTCCAACTGAACTGATCAATGAATGGAAACGGCGATTTTCGGCTATCTGAAGACCATTTCAGTCATTTATGGACTTCATGTTCCCAAAAAACGATGGAATTTTCTTAGATGACAGTGCTCTATGTCAGCAGGTCACAATTGTTTGTGATTTCGGGGAGGAATATTTTGGACAGTTTGAGCGAATGATTTGGCATCCCGCATTTAACAACATGAATATCACTGAACATTTATGGGATATGTTCAAGAGATGAGTTCATGAACAAAATCCTGCACCACAATCACTTTCTGAACTGTGGACATCTGTAGAGGCGACATTTCAGTATTTCTGCGGGGGTCTTCCAACGGCTTATTAAGTCCATTCCACGTCAAATTGCTGCACTACACTGGGCAAAAGGTTGCTGAATACGATGTTAATAGGCATCTCGTGACCTGTGCCTTTATTGACATCATGCAGCACCCGTTTGTATATTTTGCTTATTTTTTCATAGTTCCACATAACTTCTTCCTGTTTTCTCGATCGATCTGTGTTCAGTTTTTCAAGGCCTATCCACTGTGCCAACTTATAACTAAATCTGAGGGGGGTGCGATGGGGATGTTCCCTTGTTAGAGCCATATTCAATGAAATTTAATTACATATACAGAGAACTATGTAGATCAAAAAAATTATATAATATATAAACAAGTCGTAATTCTTATTGATCCTCGAAATCATCTACAACAACAACAACATATAATGTAAAGGATGAAATTTTCATAAATAACCTACGTGTACACGACATATACTGCAATAAATTCTTAGTGACAAAGTAACATTTCTCGATTTTGGTCCCTAGAAATTATCTACAACAGCCTCAGACTCGTTGGTCACAACATATTACGTAAATGATGAAAACCGATGATATTGCTACTGCTGCTGCCACTATTGTTGCTGTTGCTGCCAGCGCAGCTACAGCCACTGCTGGTGCTGCCACGGCTGTTGCTGTTGCTGCAGCTGTTGCGTCTTGCCCCTTCAGTTACCCGGTGGATATATGCTGAAACAATAAGACACGTACTCAGTACGAAAGTTTTAGTGAAAAAAAGGATACAGTTATCGGTTTTGATGTCTCGAAATCATCTACAGACTCGCCAGTTACACATATGTTGCTGCTGCAACTGTCTCCGCTGTTGCAACACAGCACTCATTTCATCTACAATTTGGCGTTGGTGGATACGAGCTGAAACAATCAGACGAAATGTATTCAATACTACGATATTCTTAGTGAAAGAAAAATGTTACAGTTACCGATTTGAATCTGTACTTACCAGGTAATTCCCCAGCTTGCTCTAATGGTCTCTGCCCTCTGCCGCCACTGGCACTAGCGATGGTGTTTGATGCAGCTGAATACCTCTTTTTTCCACCTAAACTGGTAACACGCACGCAAAAAAGGAGCAAACTGGCGATTAACGCACACGAGCAAGAGCAAGACAATCGACCTCACATTACGGTGGTTGACGACTGAATGATGGCGACTGTCGCTGTCGCTGTATTGACGGGCCTGTCTTGGCCCGAGGCGTAGGAGTTTAAGCTTGCCTAAGCTATTCCTCCTCAATTCCTCGCTGTTAGGAATGTTTTTCTTCTGGTTTTGGATTGGCCTCTGGTTTCTCCAAAAAGAAAGAATTATCTGCCGGATGCTTCCGGCGGCTTCTTATTCTTCTTTTTCTTGCTGCTTCCGGGCTGCCCGAATTCGATCTTCTTCAGGCGGGAGAAGTCCACTGGCGGCGTCTGTTGCTGGATGTACAGGACTGCTTGGTCAGTCATGTATCGCCAGTCCTTGTCGGTGAAGATCGGATGCTTGTTTATCAGCTCCAGATCTGCACGCCTGACGAGTTCCCTCCCGTGGATCTTCTGGTTTAAGGGTTCGCACCCCCAGTGGAATGGATACGGTTTATGAGGTAGGGGAGGGATGTTGGTTACCGTGAAAGGGTAGGGGGTAGCTGCCATCACGCAGGGAATCTGCGATCTTGGTGAGCACCTCCCTCACACAGTTCTTGTTGGGGAGGGGCACTCGAACGGCTCGTCTTCATCTTCTCCCTCGGTCTCCATCGGCACTTCCTGTGTCGTCTGCGTTTCCGCAGAGACAGGAGTGACGACTGCTTCCGAGGGGGCCGTCTCCTTGTTGTCTGTGATTTTCCCCGATTGCATGACCACCTCCCTAGCAACCTGCGTTGCCGCGTCGGCCAGGGAGGCGGTCATTTGTGTTGCTGCGTCTACCTCCGTACTTGTGGGGGCCGGTGCCACGTCCGGCGTCGTGCGAGACGCGAGGTACAGGACGACCCTTAGTTGGGTCACCTACCGACGCGTCTCGTCTAGTTCCGCTCTCAGGGCCGTACTCTCCTCCGCCATGGCGGATTTGAGCGCGGTGATTGCGTCCTCGTTGGCTTCCCGCAGTGCTTGGCGGAAAGCGTCCACGCCGTCTTTGTGGCGCAGCCGCTTCCGCTACTAAGGTAGGAGGGCGGAGTGTCGACCTTTTCTTCTTGTTGGGCCACCTCTTCCTGTGTAGAGGCCAGTTTCCGCTGCTTCCACGTCTTCAGATAGCCGCAGCCGGCTTGCGAGCCACCGCAATTTACGCACGCTGCTGCAGTACCTCTTGGTTTGGTGCAGCTTCGTGTGTCGTGCGGTTTCCCGCACTTAACACACGCAACCGCGCTGTCGCATTCCCTGGCTGTGTGTCCCAGTTTTGACACTTATGGCACTGTAATTTTGCCATGGCCTTCTGTTTCTTCTTCTTGTTGCCGCAACCGTTGCTCCCGACTGCGTTTAGCAGGAGCTCAACGGCAGCAGCAATCTTGCCCCTTCCTCCATTCCTACGTCTCGGCATGGCGTTGGGCTAATGGCGTTGGCGGGTGCGAGCGACGGTAACGAAGAGTGAGCCTCAGGGAGTCGAGCAGCGGAGTGCGTGCGTCGTGTACGCGTGCGTGATGGCGACTGGGGGTGGAGCGGCCTTTATATACCCTGTGCCCCCTCCACCTATCACTTCCCCGAGGGAGCCGATAGGAATGCAGCATTCTACCGCACCTGCACATGAATGCTAGTCTGAGCGCGCTGGACAGGTCGGTGCCAGTCTTAGCATGGTGGACAAGTCTGTGCCGGTCTGCAAATACTGCCTGCATCCTGCTGGTTGTGGGGTTTTTCCTATTTGACAAAACCGAACTTAAAATTAAATTTAGGTAGCGCTCGCCCCCATTTCGCTATATCTCTACGTTCAGCTTTCTATGTATCTAGAGTTTCCAAAATTTCTGTCTGACAGACGGAGACATTTCTCTCAAACTGACTAAAAATGGACGTAATGTGGGGAGGAGAAATCGTGACAAAGCGGTATACTTCTCACAACCCTAAAAAGTGAAAGACGCTTTTAGCTACGAACAGCTGCAGCTATACGAGAAATAAAGGAACTTTGAAAGATCACTGTGTATTTGTCTGACTGTGTGGGGTGCAAACAATTATCTCGCAATTGCTATTGATATTGTTATACCCAACGACACATTTTTGTGGCTTTTGAAACATTAAAAAGTCTCGAGCTTACCGTGGAAGTATAGTTCATTGATTTCAAAGACATGATGATGTTTAACGGTATGACAGCACACTGGTAATTTCAATGCTATTACTAACTGACCCTGTTTGAATGAATCTGAAACAAAGTAACTGTCCACTTCATAAGTGCTTTGCGTCAGATAATTGATCCTTAATATCTGCTCTTCTCCCAACCGCAATATAACAAAAATTACACATTTCGCTTCATGGTCAAACCTCCCTCCTTTTATGAATAACGATTCATCTGAATGTTTTTCTTAGAATGATCATCTCCTCTTCGGTGTTTTGGGTTCACTTGAAGCAATCAACCACCTTAATAACAAATTAACCGCGATACCACTCGGTGAAAGAGAATTACGTTGCTGCAAAGCTTGAACTTAAGTGGGGAAGGGGGCATTGATGGTGGTCCATCGATCTGGCATCGCGCCTTCGAGTCATAGGTCTTACAGCAGGGCTTACACACTGAAATGAGTTGATCCCTTTTAAACATGTCATTTAGCAAATAAAATCTATGCGATATATATCACATAGTAATGCTGGAAGTTGTCTAGGGAACATGTAGTAATCAAAAGCATTCACGTGGCGACGACTCTTCAGCAGTTTCTTATAAATGTTCAAGAGCACATTAAACATTTCTTGACCTCACTCGCTCAAACACGTTGTAAGTAGTAACATTATCTTTTACCAGCGAATCCGTTGTCCTCAAGGCAAATTGTTACAACATACTGAGGGCGTAAGAACTCTACGTGAGATAGTGCCCACACGTCGCTAATAGGGTGCCTACGGGATGCAGCGTTCTCGGAAGCCATACGACACTTTCAAACAAATAACATTAGTAGTTTTATTTGTAGAAAGCTATTGACAATACATAGCTTTGGAGATACATCAAATGTCGCTAGCGAGAGGCGACATGAAAACACTGAAGTTCTTGCTGTACACGAAGTTCCTGGAAGTTGATAACTAACGTCCGCGATCCGGTGCTGATGTGTGCGGCCGAAGCTGGCAGGAGCGTCGCTCTTATTCACGTCTTGCAGGGGGCGCGCCTGGCGCGGCGCGGTCCAATTCCGCGTGCCATTAGCCGCCGTTTCCTCACCGACTTTCCTGGTCTTGCGTTCCGCCTCTTCGTTCCGGCGTTTGTGGTTACGCCAGAACACTCTAGAATATTTGTTTCTAATGTGTGGGTACAGCCGAGTTCTTGAATAAGCAGAGTTGTGGGGTCACTATCCCCCTTTAATAGCGATAACTAAAGCATGACCATAATTTGCACAATACAATCACTACCCTCCTCAAATTCAATGTTAAAATTACGGCATTACCTTATTCACAGACATCCTGCGCACACTTAAAGTTGAATAACTGAATGACTATCGATTCATAGTGGTCACTGAGTTACATACAGTTGGTGCGCTGAAAGGGACAAACAGAAGTCTATTGTACGTTTGGAATAACGCATTCTTTTGTGTCAAGCCTATAGGAGGTTCATTCTCGGCCACAATGGCTTTCACACTAGTTTCGTAACACACAACTGACGCAAATCTATCTGCATCCTATACAGGCTCTGATATCATACATAGTCAACTCCAAGGAAGAACACCAGCAGAAGACATCACTGATTCCGATTTCTAGCCATCCACTGCCCCCCTCCTCCCTCCCCCCCCCCTCCCAAATACCACAACAGCCGCTACAGTAACAAACAATGGGGAAAGTGTTCTAGATTAATCTAGTTTAAGAATGTTTATTTTAAGTAACATTTCTCTGTATGTATGTATATATGTGTAAACGCCTGAATATGAACAGAACATATTCCAAACGCGTTGTATTAGATTAAACATAAAGTAAAAAGTGACTGGCAGCAGAAATTAGAAATAAATAACTATAGGAGGTTTCTACACAGCATGGTATTCCATTTTGAAAATTCAGGTCCAGAACACATGAATATCATAGTATCTAGACAGGTATGTATCATTCAGTTGCCGTTTCTCGCACATGTAACAAACAAAATCTTTGTATGACGCTCTAACAGACTCTTTTGTTTTTTCATAACAATCTCAATTTTGCCAACTGGAACATCAGACCCGACTGGTTGTGAGCCTCCTCCTGCTACAAAGTGTTAAACAGGTACAGTGCTTAGCAACAGGACCTTAAAATGTGCTTGGACTTGATCCAGGATAGTTTTTCAGTTTCTCCATCCATCTGCTTGGCCCCTGAAAATTAACTCCGAATGAATGTACTGTAGTATATATTGCACTCACTAAAATTTCTTAGTCAGGGGAAATTTGTATGATCTGGGTGGTGGTAGGTAGGTCTACGGTAGCTACGAATGGAAAGCACTGACACTGTAGTGTCTTGCGGTCAGCAGGAGAGAACTAACGATCAAGTTTGAACACACTTTGTTTAACTAAAACGCCTACTTGGAGTGCAATAATTTCCAAACGCAAGAACAACAAGAAACCCAACAATTCTTGTGGTGGCCAAAGCCAGATAAGAGTACAAGACAATGTAAGGAAATAATAACCAAAATACTACGCTATACAGTTACATAGTGACGTTACGCCCAACAAGATACAACTTTCTACTGAAAGCTTCGGCGAGTGTCTATTAGGCTACAGCCAGCATAGGTATTGGCCGGAGCTGTCCTAGCTGTAGGTACACACTGCCGGTCTCACTCTGCTGGTGTGCTTGTAACAGCGATTCGGCGGAGTGCTACATGTAGCCCCATTACTTCCATTTGGTGTATCCCTGTCACATGGTTTCCTCGGAGTAGTGCCATGTTTATGCAGAAAGTCTGTTGATGTTTACATCCACTGGCGAGGTCTTGAAGGGAGGTCAGCAGCCCACCTTGCTTGTCTGTTGTGCGGGCCTTCTAAATTATAAGGGGCTTCTACGACAGACACAAACCCCACTCCACAGTCTCGATGTATATAACACGTCACTGTTTGTTCGCTGCATTTACAAGTATCAGAAATACGAAAAGGCTTCGTGAAAGTGGTAAAATGGATAAATTAAAAAGGGACGCTAGGACTTCTTTAAATTGAAATTACATCCTTTATTCGTCCTACTGGGTAACTCGAATAAGACACCCAGCTGGTGCAAGTGTGGGTGTATCAATTTTTTTTATGCACTGGTAAATGAAAGTCAGAAATGTTATGTTGCTGTCTGAACATAAAGGTACTGTGGCTTATGATCCGACATATCACCAGACGTTTGCAATAAGTAATCAGACTACAGTTCATGTAAAAAAATAAAAAAAAGCATACATACATCTAGTCATAAGGAGAGAATACATCTGACATGGTGAGTTGTGATATCGACGCATTGAGGAGTGTGTCCGAGCATAAGGGGTAATAGATTTATTTTGTAAACAGGTGCACAATGTAGCAATGCGAGGATTCAAGTCGATCTGCTGTTTCGTACGAACAGGACGACAGGACGAGCAATACGGCTGTAAGAAAATGGATACACAGAATGTCCCCTCATTTGGTCCTTACGAATATCCTTACGCTTTCTTAGGTGCGCTATCGACTGGGATGCTGATTACGGTACACCTATCCGTATCGGTTATGTCTTTCCAACTGCTTCGTCATGGGAGCGCTGTATATTATCACATACTGCCGGACGCCTGTGCTTTACAAATCTTGTTTGAGAGAGTCTGGCAGGACGCGGCACCTTCTGGAATTGCTGACTAAAAGTATTAAGCGTCAACTAATTTCCTAGAACCGAGGAGAATCTCGACACACAGCCGGTGTGAGTTTGGGCATGTCACAATTTTTTCTGGTGCTGCATTTGAATAAACGATAACTGTACTGCTTGTCTGAAATGTGTATATGTTGCACTGCAAAGTTATGTGGCTTATGTCCCAGCATGTGCAAAGAAAATCACGCTGTCCAGTCGTATAGATTCACCACATCGATAACCGTAGGAGAGAGATATTACATGGAAAACAATGTGCACTGTCGATATTGAGGTTCGTTACAGAACCACAGCCTTCCAGAAGAGACACTTCCAGTACATCGCTCCGTGTCAGGCTGCAGAAGCAATTTTAATATTTAGTTGGAATTACATTAATAATATATGTGCCTGGTTCCCATATTCTTGTGAGTCTGGAGATGGCTGTACAAAGCATAGCAGGAAGCAGGCAGGTCGGGGCCGGAAACTGTATCCCAGTGGATGCCTTTGTTCTGGGTTGGGGCTCGCCCATTCTTCGTACACCAGTTTGTAGAATCCGAGAAAGCCTCCAGTCTGCTGCGGCTTAAGATGATTTTGCTCGCGGCGCCCCCTGGATGGGGGAAGAGTGAACTTACACCCAGTTTGCATTGAACTGTCTTCGGAAGCCCCTGTGGCGCGTGTATACTCTGTGGAAATTTGAGAAGATTCAATATGTCGAATGTTGGCTTTGGGAGTATTGATAGCCCTCGAATTCCTACGACGCGGTTCCTCCTGGGTAGGGACCTTCCATTGCTAGCGGGCCTCTCTCTGACTGACACACACACTTCCGCCGCTGCGACCATGGACCACATTCACAGCGGTAGTATTCTCCAGTCTGTGAATGTTGGCGCTTTACTGCGGCACCTGTGCACTGCGTGTGGGCGTCCGGAAGTTGGACACATGGGACATAAGAGTGTTTTCAGCGATCTCAGTCATCCAGCCGTGAATTGATCGTATTTTTCAATATATCACAGTGCATTTGTTGTTGTTACTATCCTATGACGTGGTAGACCCTTTCCTCCCTCCTTCTTCGCCGTGATGTAGCGGAGAGAACCAATCCACTTAGGAATTCTATAGTACTTTTAAAGCAGAAAATACATTTAGCAGACCTGTAGTAGTCGGGAAGGCTATAACCGTGACGGTATAAATTCACGGTGAAATTTCAAATTCCAACTACCATTTCATGCATCACCACATCCAATCATGATGTCAAATAATAATACGTTTGGATTATTTAGTGAAATTTCTCGTCAAAAGCATAACACTATTGTTTATGCACGTAAACTACTGTGCAGTGTCGAGTTTTTTCATTTCGAGCAGTTTTAAAATCTGTGTGTTTGAAGCCGATTGTTTCCACGGCTATATCAACGATTTAATTAATACTTTCTGCGGCACATCTTCTGAAGCACAACTCCTGACATCTTTAAGATGTGATATTCGGCACCATGTTTAATAACTCCTGAAAAAGTTCGTGAAGTGTACCTCAAGAAAGGTGCGCCAGGAACGCTGCGGCAATTTAGGGTCAATGGCGGAATGAAATATCTCACGCTAGTTCCTTTGTCATTTGTAAAGCAAACTACAGCTCTCTCTCTCTCTCTCTATCTCTCTCTCTCTCTCTCTCTCTCTCTTTCTTTCTTTGTATGCAGCGATCGTTTTTAAAGTGTATTTATAGTCAGCCTGCTACTAGTTTTGTGGCATCGTCAATTTGTGTGTGTGTGTGTGAGAGAGAGAGAGAAAAATAGCGACCACATCTGCCTTATATTCCCTACATCACCACCATGTGACTGGAAATTAATTATTTACTAACTTCAGCAGTATTTCTGGATCTATTCCCAGTCAGACATTTGCTTTGGAAGGAAGGCGTCTCGCATTCGCCGGTATTCTACAGGTTGGTTCATGCATAAAGACCACTTGAGATGGCGGTATACGCCGACGGGAAATGACCGAAGTCATGCGTCTACATCTACATCTACGCGATTACTCTGCTATTCACAGTAAAGTGCCTGGTAGAGGGTTCGATGAACCACCTTCAAGCTGTCTGTTTAGCGTTCCACTCTCGATCGGTGCGCGGGAAAAACGAGCACTTAAATTTTTCTGTGCTAACCCTGATTTCTCTTAGTTTATCGTGATGATCATTTCTCATTATGTAGGTGGGTGCCAACAGAATATTTTCGCAATCGGAAGAGAAAACTGGTGACTGAAATTTCATGAGATCCCGTCGCAACAAAAAATGCATTTGTTTTAATGATTGCCACTCCAATTCACGTATCATGTGTCTGACACTATGTTCCCTACTTGGCCATAATACGAAATGAGCTGCCCTTCTTTGTACTTTTTCGATGTCATCCATCGGTCCAATCTGATGCCAATCCCACACCGCACAACAATACTCCAGAATAGGGAGGACAAGTGTGGTGTAAGCAGTCCCTTTAGTAGACCAGTTGCATCTTCTAAGAGTTCTTCTAATGAATCGCAGTCTTTGGTTGCGTCTACTCACAACATTATTTATGTGATAGTTCCAGTTTAGGGTATTTGCAATTGTAATCCCTGAGTATTTAGTTGAGTTTACAGCCTTCAGATTGTGAGTTATCACGTAATCGAAATTTGCTGATTTCTTTTAGTACTCATGTGAATAACTTCACACTTTTCTTTATTCAGGATCAACTGCCACTTTGAGGACCATACAGATATCTTCTCTAAATCATTTTGTAATTCTTTTTGGTCATCTGATGACTTTACAAGACGGTAAATGACAGCATCATCTCCAAACAATCTAAGACAGCTAATGAGATTATCTCCTATGTCGTTAATACAGATCAGGTACAGTAGAGGGCCTATAACACTTACTTGGGGAACGCCGGATATTATTTCTGTTTTACTCGATGACTTTCCGTTTATTGCTACGAACTGTGACCTTTCTGACAGGAAATCACGAATCCAGTCGCACAACTGAGGCGATATTCCACAGGCACGCAGTTTGGTTAGAAGACGCTTGTGAGGAACGGTGTCGAAAGCCTTCCGGAAATCTAAAAATATGGAATCAATTTGACATCCCCTGTAGATAGCACTCATTAATCAATGAGTATAAAGAGTCAGTTGCGTTTCGCAAGAAACATATTTTCTTAATCCATGCGTTGGTAGAATTTTCCAAGGTGAACTACGTGTTTTTCTTTACCACAATTTTCTAGTTAAAACCGAATGAAAAATGCAGACGGTGAGGAATACGTAGTATCTAAATGGCACTAACTAAATTTATTATTATTATTCTGGATTTACAATGTGAGTACATTTTTCCAGCACCTATTCTAGATTACAGTAAGTCACTAATTATTGTTCTCCACTCTTCTCTATTTGTCAATAAATCTTCAGGAATGTTGTTCTTCCTCATTGCTGACTGAACTCCCTGTATCCATGTATCAGGTGGTCGTCCCCTTTTTCTTCTTCCAATTGGTACCCAGTCGATTATGCATTTTGGTAGCCTTTCCTGTTCCATTCGTCTGATGTGTCCATACCATTTAAGTTGTTTGTGCTCGATGAAATCAATAATTGAATTTTTACATTTCATCTTATCTCTGATTACTTCATTTCTTATTCTTTCTCGTCTTGATATTCTTGCTGAACGTCTCCAGAAATCCATTTCTGTGGCTAATAATTTTGATTTCAGTTGCCATTTTGTTGTCCACACTTCTGAACCATATGTAATAATACTCCTAACTATTGTTTTAAAAATCCTTATTTTGTTATCAGATGTTATGTGTTTGTCTCAGAGAATTCCATTCAATAAAGAGATTGTCGTCTTTCCAGAATTTATTCTTGATCTAATTTCTTTGTCCTGTTTCCCATCATTTGTAATTTTCACACCTAAATATTTATATTCCTCAGTAGCTGTTGTTGTTCCCATCCCTTCTTCTAATATTAAGTCTCCATTCACTCCACCAATTACCATGTACTTTGTTTTATTCATGTTTACATTTAGACCTGATTTTTTACATTCTTGAATCAATTTTCTGGTCATATACTCTATGTCCTCATAGTCTTGGGCTATAATCAGTTGGTCATCTGCCAATTGTAACGAGTATATTGTTCTATCATTTATTGGTATTCCCATAGCGTGACATTTTTTCTTGCAATTCTGTAAAGTTACTTCTGTATATATTTTATGCAATGTAGGTGAGATGCTACATCCTTGACGTAATCCTTTTGTGACTTGAAATCCATGTGATAGATATTTACCAATTTTTATTTTTGAAATAGAATTTTTATATCAATTTTGAATTGCTTTAATTATTCTTGGATTTATTCCTATTGATATTAAAGCTTTCCATAAACTGGATAAAGGCAGACTATCATAGGCTTTTTCTATATCTATGAATACCAAATGTATAGGTTGTGCCCGAACCATTTTTTTTCAATAATTTGTTGTAGGCAAAAGATATGAGCAATTGTTGATCTTCCAGCTCTAAAACGTGCTTGTTCTTCAGCCTCCTTTTCTTTGTATTCTTGTTCTAACAAATATTTAATAATTCTTCCATATAATCTACTGAAGGTATAAATTTTATCACATAATAAAGAAAGTGTTCAAATTGTGACTCTCTTAACCGTTTTCGACTTGCAATTGTTCATAGGTGTGTAAGAAATACAGCAAATTTAGGTACAATGCCAGAATTGTATGAATAGGTGTGCGTTGTTTTTCAAAGTAGTGTCACCTACGTCGATGTGACAGACAGTTGTTTCAGGAATGACTTTTATTTCAAGTAACGCTTCTTACTGACATTAGAAACTTAATGATCGATTGGTTTTGGCATTATTATGGAGAAACACATGCGATGTATCTGGTGTGGAGTAGCGTTACGTAATTGATCCGATAGAATTGACACGTCTCATGAACTTGTGAGTAATGTGTACAATAG